>NC_048903.1:4823592-5123592 GCF_011077185.1 Oxyura jamaicensis | reverse complement strand
AGGATTATGTAAACAGGTTCTTGAACCCTGATTATTCCAGTGAAAACTAACTTAGCAGATAATAAAAGTGGTACTATAAACAAGTTAATAGGAATATTAGTATTACTAACACTAATAAAAACAATGTATTTTCTCCACCAAAAGGAAATAACTCAACACAACTGCCTGCCATTTACAAGTTGTGTATGTACTTGTATATATTCCTTTTCTCTAAGCACAGAAAAAAATCAGGCCCTGATGTTAATAGCTAATGCCCTGGCTTTACTAAAGATTATGTTAGTTTTGTCATGGGCTTCAGCAAAACTAATCACAATTTCAGTCCAGTCCTTACACATCCATTCTGATTTTCCTTCTTGCTTTTGTAATTAAGCACGTTATAGCTTGCTCAATACAGGTCATTATTTTACTAAGCAATCTTTCCGTAGCACTGTTCTAGAGAAATGGACTAAACTTGATTTAGAATATATTTATGCTCCCATAATTTAAGAGAGCTTCTCTTTTCCTCCCTTGTTCCATCTTCAAGTTTGACTTTGATTGGAATGGGATTGCCAGTAGGGTTGCATAGTTTACAAGCTGTCCCCAAAATCCTGAATGATGTGTTTCTTGCTGAGTCTATGCCCCATAGGATCCACCAAGCAGGCATCACACTAATCCACTATTGAACTAGTCAAGCATGTGGGAGTTTGAGCTGTCAGGAACTGTAAGAATCATATGTAAGAATCTCTGCTCTTCTCCTTTTCTTGCCCGGTTCATATATGTAACTACATTTATCAATATGTTATGTGTTCATCTCAGCACTACCCTATTTTGATTTCTTGCTTTGAAGAAGCTGCTATAATCAATCTAAACCAATCTAAACAATCCAGAGTCTCATATGTTCACTTCAGAAAGAGCTTCTGTGAAGAAACAGCTTTCAAAATTCAAACAAAACATGAATGCAGGGGTAGGAAACTGAAACTAGGCAAATCTAAATGGATATAGACTTTCCCTGAATCCTGAACAGTTCTTCAGAATAACCATCTGAGAATCTTTTTTTTTTTCCCCTTATCAGCAAACATTTCCAATGTTGCCTCAGAAATCAGTAGATAGTTTGAAAAATAACAAATTTATGCAAAACATTGACAATCGCAGATTTCACCCAAACTTAAAGGCAGAGGGGAAGAAACAGGCTCATCCATCATTGTGGGATTTTTTGGCTGAGAGCAATGCTCCTGTTCAGGCTCACACCCATGCTGAATGTATGAAACAGCATGATTTGCTTTAAATATAGAGTTTAGTTTGGTTTTAAGGGTATAATATACGTTCTGAGCACCTCTTCAGAAATGTCTTGACACAGATTTGTTCCTAGTTTACACAGCTTAATTGACCTTATGTTTCCAAGAAACTACTTTAAGAAGAATAAAAAAAAAAAAAAAAAGGTAAAAATTTTGATTCAGTCTGGAGATCCACTGTTGCAAACAATCCAAAAAGAGTGAAAAAAACAGATGAAGAAAGCAAATATTCCTCAGAGATTCCTTACATGACCTCAAGAATGGAAAAGATCCCAGCTTGAGTTCTCTGTAGCAAAGTGGGCAATATCTATTTCAAGAAAATGTTTTTATCATTTATTATGTCATAAGCAAAAGAGTAAAATAAACTGTTTATTATCATGTATAAAATGCTTTTGACCAGTCAACTGAAAAACTAATTTCATTTTCTCATTACACTGCCTCAGGCATCTTTTAACGTCAATTTTTATTACAGACAAAGAAGGAAAATTAAAATGATCCGTTACAGTGGAAGAAAAAACAAATGTTTCAGAATTTTAAGATGACTAATAAGCACTGAACTTGCTAATCACTCTTGGTAATTACTATTAATTTTGCAAGAAACAGAAGATAGTTCCTAGGGATCTGTATTTTTGTGTCCCAGAAGGAACTCTCCTGAGTGGAAGCATTAAAGTTTCTAAGAAAACTTGGAACAGTAAAACCATGAGTCTCTGCAGAGAATTCTGGGTCTCATTGCTCTGAAATAGGAAAGTTAGTTATAAAGATGCTCCCTAAAGGAGAATTAGAGGCATTTTTCTTGCTTCTAGGTGGAATTGATTGTTCTCCTCTGGGTACGATTAAACCAACTTCACCAGTACAGTCATATGTCTTAACATCTTTTATATGTCTAGAGTGCATCAGATTGCAACAGCTTTATGGACTTACCAAAAAAAAACAAGGGAATGCCCACAAATGCATTCTCACAAGTGCATGCCCTGGGTCATCTCAGCCCTTTTGCTCCACAAAGGAGTCATGCTAGAGCAGTGCCAGGCTGGAAGCATGCCCCATGGTGATCCCCCCAAAATTAAAAAAACTTAAGTGGGCCAGTAACTCAATGTGTAGTACAGCATTTCACCAAGTGTAAAGTTCTTCTGGAGATGTGGCCAGGAATTCAATAAGCTATCAAAGGCAGCAAGGCTGTAACAGTTGATGTAAAGTCAGTGTTTACTATTTTGTGATTTTTTTTTCCTATGCCTTGAAAGATTCTAAGAGAGCTATCGAACTCATCAACATTTGCCTGGCAGAACCCGTAGCAAAATACTTAGTCATTTGGGTTCCTGAAAGACTTTCCAAGTGCTCCAGCTGCTGGGGGATCAGCAGGAGAGAGACATTTAATGGATCTAACATCAGCTATCTGCACAATGGTAGCAAAGTCAAAGGGCTCCTTTGCATGAGCTTCTGCCATAAACTACACCAAAGCAGCATGTTCCAATGAGACAATAACATAGTGAAACGTTTCACAGGGAAAGAATTTCATATAATTTCTGCAACAATTCTGTAGGCATTTCCAATCCTTTTCCCAAGTTACTCACAGGTGTACAAAATCAGGCTCTTCATTTTCCTTAGGAGCCATCTTGTTTTCTTCCCTTCCTTTCCCATCATTTTCCTTCTCTTCACAGAACACCCTGGACTTGAATGTGGAGGACAAGTTTCAAATGATGACAAAACACTACATTAAATGACCATTGCTGTCTTCCACAGAAAAGACTCCAGGGAGGTATATTTATAAATAAATGAAGTCTCAATTTGCCTACATACTGAAAAATCATCAATATAATGGAGTTGGTGATGAACAAATGGCAAAAGTGGAAGTGTATGCTATGAATGCAGTCAGCTTGGTCATTTTCTGGAGCCAAACTATAGGGAATTGATCCTTTCTTATCTGCAAAAGTCAAGTTTAAACCCTTTAAACTCTGCTAACATGTTAATTCTAAGGTCAAGTTTACTTTCTGTACATCCTCCAGTACAGCCCTGCCTGGGAACCAGGTGAGATGGATTGCTACAGTTAGTTCAGGCCTGATTCTCACATATTGTACTTCGGGGGAGTTGCTCTAATTTCTTCAGTAATTAGGCCAGTTCAGAATATAGCCTGTACATGCCTGTTTCCTGTGATATATGCTGTGTCAGACAGCAGACAAAAATCTACACATTTAGATGTGAGCCCTAGACAGGTGTTTGTCTCGTGTCCCAAAAATTGTTTAAATATTTCAGGCAGGTGCTTGAGAGATTGTCATTAAAAGCCAACTTACCATCTATCTCCTTTCTAAATGACATGTTGATTTAGTACTGTATGCACATTAGTGACATGACTGAGCCTGTCTTAATTATTCTTTTATTTAAGTCTACACATTATCATTAGTTGTTTCTCTGTCAGGCTAACACTGAGATCGTGGCAAGTACCCTTCAGTTTAAAGTTCTGGATTTTATCAAGCAAAAACAATGTTATTATTGAGTTGCTGAATCCTCATGTAATCCCTCTTAAAAAGAGGCAGCAGCAAAAAATTAATGCATAGGTATGATGAGCAACGCTTGCTCTTAATAAGCTCCCAGAAACCTACCACCAGCTAATAGCATGCAAAGCTGTTTGCTTGGTCCTGTAAAACAATCCACTCTTTCAGGGAATAAAAGTAATAGAATATTGGATTAAGAATGCAAGGGGTGCTAGAATAATATTTTCAGAAAGCAGGAAAGACAGTTAAAACAGAATGCAATCATTATAGGGAAGTAAATACAGTATTTTGAGAATACCTTCTATTATTCTTGTGAATATTCTCAGGGGCATAACAAGGCTTTATATCACAGATAATTAAATGCAGTCTCTTTACTATTATATCTGTTGTATTCCAGAGAGCAGTAGGTTATAGGGCAATAGACTGAAATTAGATTTTAGCAGAACATGTGTCCTGACCTTTCTTTAAAGCAGATCTATTTACTTTATAATGCAGTTCATCTTGTAGGAACTGATGTACTCATAGCCAATGTAAAGGTTAAAACATATGTGACTCTTAAACCTTCTTGCTTCTAACTCCAACACAATTCTTTGTTTATATTGTACAAAGAGATACTTTAAATAGCTAGTATTGAAAATAATCTTTTTTGTGGCGATGTTAATTTCAGCTATCCTAACGTTTATACATGCAGCAGAGCAAATGCGTTTCTAAATTGCAAATCTAATGGGCCTGATCTTCTCAGCGTAAATCAGAATAGCTCCAGTGAATCAAATACTGAAGCCAATGAAATTTCACTGATTTATATCTAGGTACCTACCTCAGAGCTTAAATGGATTAAAGCCAGATTTACATGATTGTAAGTGATAAGATCTTGGCCTCATGTATTTTGATACATTATGGGCCAGATTGGGAAACCCTTATGTCAGTGGCACAACTTGCATGACTAAGTGCTCACTGATGTGACAGTGGGCTGCACAATCTGGCTCTGTATTACACAGATGTAAACAAGCAACCAAGAGAAAGTTATTAAGTGGCTTTGATGATCTCATAAATAAACACGTCATGACACTTAAGTAGCTTTAATAGTATCAGAACCACAAGAAATATGTACAGTCTTATATTACAGATGCCCTGTGCTGTGGTCTTTAAACATAATGGATGAGAGATGGTTCAACTATATCATGCCATGATTCTGGATAACATTTGATTTGCAGAGAAAAAAAGTCACATAAAATAGGACAATGTTGCACTATGCAATGCAAATAGGAGGTTTTGCACATTCCTTACTGCTCTTACCATTGTTGTCTATTGATCACCAAGATCTTTTTCCCTTGCCCTGTGATCTGTTTTCCTCCTCCTTTCCCCTTTGTTTTTATTTCTCTTCCTTTGTGTAATCTGTTTTTCTAGCAAGACGTTCACATTTAAAGCACTACCTTTTTTTCCCCAGTAGGTAAATTTGTGCATTAATACTGCTTGCAATTTAACACTAATGCACATAAAAGACATTTTGTATGTGCATGCATACACGTTTCAGATGCTAATATAGGTATATGTGTATTAATAAGTGGTGATTCTATGTACATCACATAGGCTAATTTGCAAGGAAGCCATAAATGTGTTGACAGCATCCAAACTCACAAGGCAGTTACCACGTAGCCCATCTCCTGAAACACATGTCCACTTATAGATACCGACACGTACCAGCAGTCCATCGTGGACTGACATGGTATAGGACCTGGATGAACAAGTTCCCGTAACATCTCACTCAGATGGCAAGAGATTATTGAATTAGCTCATTGACGATTCCGAGCTGTAGTAAAGGAGTTTCCCATAAAGTTGAAGTAATCTGAACAAACAAAATACAAGGACAGAAGTATAAAATCTATCGTCCATCTATATAACAGGAAGCTCTGCCTTAATCTTATTGAGAAATATAGATATAATTTTATGCCTTAAAGAGAATTTTTTTATTATTATTTTCCACATTACTTATTTTTATAATCCCTGCTTTTGTCATCATTTTATAATCCCTTGCATTTGACACGTGGAATTCACATGAATTACAAATTCCAGTCTTATAAACCACAGTAAAAAGTGCAATAAGTAGTAAAAAATATGAGATTTCAAGGGAAAAACCTGGGCCAATATTTCTGTTCAGCCATGATATGATAAATATTGATCCACCTGGCTGTGAGGCCTTTCTACTGGATTATCCCAAGCCTGTTTTTATTGCTGTGCGCACAAGCGGGTAGCAAGCAGCAGGTCTGACACAGGGGCAGCCTGGGCTCCCAGGGCAGCGCTTGTAGCTGGGGCAGCAGCACAACCAGGGGCCCTGTGAGCCTCCTCCCTGAAGCTCTGCTGGGCTTTGATACCGGAGGCTTAAGACCAGAAAATTCTTCTTCTAGGAGATGCAAGTCCAAACACAGAGCACCATTGGCTGCTATCAAGTCATCTCTGTCAGAGTATAGAGAAAAAAAGGGCAAGGGGAGGGTGCTGGAGAGGAATATTTGCTCAGTGGACTCAGTTTCCTCTGAGGACCAGGGAGCACAAAAGGTTGTTCTAAAGGGTGCTCAACTGCATGGGCAAGGGGGGAGAGCAGACACCTCAGTGCCTGTGGTACCCCCTCTGTCCTGCACCCTGTTCTCTGGCTTCCCAAGTGAAGGAGCGCATCTTGCTAACAGCACTCAAGAAATAATAAAGAAGCCCTTATATATTTCGATGTAGCAGCACTTGTTACCAGCAACAGCACCATGAAAAAACAAGAGGTTTCAATGGCTAATAAATACAGCTGCATCCTGACCATTATCACAGCTGCTCCAGAACTAGGAGTTCGGAGGGCTGCAGCCACTAACACTACTCATAGGAACAGGAGGAGCTGAAGAAAGGGCCCCACAACAGTGCAGCTGTACAGGGGGATCCCTGCAGCATCATCTGGGGGTGCCTGGAAACTTCAGGGCCACCAGCACAACCATAAACCCTTCTCCTGCTATGAGCTATGGGAAGCAAAACAGTAAAGAGAAGCTCCTTCTTTTCCTGCAAAGCAACCCTCCTGTGAGGGGGATGGTCTGTCTTACAGTGCACAAACTGCTTGGAAATGAGGGAGCTGGTACGATGGCTGCTACACGCAGTCCTCTTACAAAGCAGGAGGGAGCTGAGAGGCTGCAGCAGCCCATGCAGCGTGCTTAGCACCTCGAGGTGCTCCCTACAACTCCAACACACACACAGCTGCCTGGGCATAGGCACTCACAGCCCTGGCATGAGCACCTTGCCCCTTCTTCCCTGTTTCTGCACCTTTGTGACATGTCCTTCAAGTTTCTAAACTCACACTCCTGCTCCTCTCTTAGATGAACACACGCAAGGGCAGCAGTATGCAGAGGGGGTTGAGGGAAATGGTGAATCATGAAAAACAGCAATTAATGGGAAAGTGTTACATGCAGCACTTTTAAAAAAAAAAAAACTCATTACATGAATTCAGTGTCTCATAGGGATTTTTTTTTTTTTTTTCGAAACAAGAGACCAAGCTATCTCTCACAACTAAAATAAAAAGCAAAATCTGAAACAGCACAAGCTTGGTGACCATTCTCAGTAATGTAATTTAAATCCCCACAAAAATACACTTCCACTGGCATAAATCTCAAAGCCTGAGGAACAATTACTGCCAGAATAATAAGGGATATCAACACTGAT
The DNA here is from genome assembly GCF_011077185.1 of Oxyura jamaicensis. Taxonomy (NCBI): domain Eukaryota; kingdom Metazoa; phylum Chordata; class Aves; order Anseriformes; family Anatidae; genus Oxyura; species Oxyura jamaicensis. The sequence goes on along the minus strand of NC_048903.1, from coordinate 5,116,148 downwards.
TTTAACATGAACAAAATGGCTTTTTCAGTGTTCTTAGAGGAAAAGTAGAAATATTATGGGAAAGGCCTTACATAATAACCTTTTTGTAAAGCTTGGATGGCAAGATGATTCTGTAAGACACTGAAGTCACATGTCATTAATCAGAAATGACAGTCTTTATTCATGTATATTTGACTGAAACTGCATAATTTTAGCCTCCAATAGCCCTGGATAAATGACCCTAAGTATAGTACTTTTTCAAATTGACAATGATTGATGATGGAGAAGAAATTATGAACACAGAAGAAGTAAACATGAAAAATAGACAAACCCTTTAGTATCACACAGATTTCTTGTTTTCACTTCTCCAACTCCTTCCATCTCATTTTTTAATCTCTATAACCTTGCTCATCATGTTTTAATCATTTTTATGCTACTGCATTTTTTACATTTTGCCTGCAGTGCCCCCACACTAAATCCAGAGCTTGCTGAAAGATTCATTCAGATAAATGGAATTGATTTCATATTTTCCCGTTCATGAAAAGAGTCTTTAAAGTTGGAAACTCTTTATGCAGAACAAAACTAAAGAAACTGATTACTTCTAGGAAGCATTTATCTACATCTCTTGACAAAACTGCCAAGCACATCCTCACGTGAGCAGCATTACTTACATGACACATGGTGAACCAGCCACACTACTCTATAGAAACAATCCTACACCTTTCAAGTCTCTTTTATAAACACAAGCCACCTGGCTGACCATGGGATAAATAATGTTCTTAAGTGATTAAAACCCCACCCTATTGATTGTTTTACAAACCAGTATGTGCTTGCAGTAATTGATGAAAGAGTGAAGAGAAACCAGCACCTAATTAAATTTGTTGGGATTTAACCAGTCCTCCTCCACAGCAATATCTACCACTGGAATTAATGACTGCAGCATTTGGGTTTTAAAAAGAAAATAAAATAAAAAGAAAACCCTGCCTTGGCACCAGCTGATGCTCTGTGTATGGGCAGGATGCGGGTTGGAGCCTCAAATACTGTTCATTGTATACCTTCCTCACAGTGTCTGCTTGTACACGAGCTTGACTTTATGGCAGGATATCAGTACAGGGGGAGGCGCACAGTGGCAGAGGGTTCAGCTCCCTGCTGGCAGGGCTAGATCCCTTGCTGTGACCCACTGGGGCAGGGCCAGTGGTGAGACATGGGCAGGGAGGGAGCTGCCCCAGACACGGCTCCTCTACCCCAGCAACCCGCTATCTCTCCAGGGAAGGCTTCCCATTTCAGCTGGGCTGGTGCGGTGCAGCCTGCAGAACATGTTTTATACCACAAGCAAAGCAATCAAGCAAGAGGAAAACCGGTAGCTTGCAAAATGTACAAATGTTTGGGCTTATTTCATAATATATCTCCTTATAAAAAGCTTCAAGATCTGAAGATGAAATCAGGAATAGGTGGCAGCCCATTTTTCTCTTCAGATTGAAGACTGGCCGAGCCCAGAAAGCCCCGCAGCCCTGATTCCCTGGTTTGCCAGCAGGCCCATGGCCTTCATGTTCATCCCCTGTACTCCAAAGCTTTGAACTGACTCTGTGAGAACAGAATTCTGCATCCCATCACTAAGGACACACCAGTGAACATGCTGCTAGCCTGTACAAAATAAAAGACATTTATTGGCACTTTTCTCTCTCATGAGAGGATATTGGATTAATAAGGCTAATATTGCCCCTGTGTTACCATTTTATGATCATTTGCTCATAAAATTTAGAATTGCTTAATGAAAATTTCCTGGTTCTTCCAAACATCCATGCTGCTGCTCGCCATCCGAAAGCCGACCCGTGCCGCTGCAGTGGGAACCGGCAGCGAGTGGTCAATGCCAGGAGAGGCCAAGTTGGTTTTTCTCACGCAGTTCATTTCATCGTGTAACGTCATCCCACATCACGGTCCCCCGAGTTACACCACGTCAGGGCTCCATGCAGCATAATAGGAGGCAACATGGTGTAATCCAAAGCAATAAGCTCGAAGAAGCCCACCACTTCATTAAGGCGCTTGTGCAGCAGAAGTGGGTGCTGCCACGACCAATACTGCTGGTCTGCCAAGCCCTGCACCCCAATTTGGGAAGGGACAGCACAGACCCAGCACCAGTCTCCAAAGCGAAGTGGCCAGAATACACTGCAAACACTTTCCCCAGCAGTCCTGGGCAGGGGGACTGGATGGAACACCATGGGCACATGCCCTGGCACGGTCTTGCTGGCCGTTCTCATATTTCAAAATAATAAGTTAATAACATCAACAGAAGTTATTCCCTGCTGTTTGCTTTGAACAAATTCTGCCTGTTGGGTTGACAAGGAATGGTGCTTTACCAGACATGTAGTTTTAGGTTTAGCTTGTCCCATTTGTTTTCACTTGCGCTGACAAGGCATAGCAATGCTCTGGACTTCTGCAGGAAGGCACAGCAACTGTTGATTTGCAACTGGGAAGATGCTGTAGGCATTCACAGAGAGCCCCAGGGAGCACTTCTGGGCTAGGAGAACAATCACTACAGATAGGCTGACCAAGTCGATGGATTTGCTGTAGATCCATTAAGAGGACCAGTTCTCACTTCTTACAACAATTGTAGAAGGGCCATCTGACTAGTCCGGAAAGCAATAAAGCTCCATTTTTCGTCACTTACAGCTGTCACAATTTTCTGCTGGGCCATGAAGACAACAAGGAGGAAAGCTGGAAAAGTCTCGGTCGTAATTCTGCATTCCCTGGCACATTTCTCAGCTGTGGAATTATGCAACAGAGGAATCTGTCCTCGGGTGTCTGCTTTTCTCCTGCCATAAGTCATGGCTTGTAACGTTGCATTCAATACCCAATGAAACAAAAAGAGCCCCTCTCTGTAGGAGGCATTTGGGTCAACATTAACTGTGTGAAGGGCTCCATGCAGGGAGCACTGTGCTGTGCTCCAGGAAGCGATGAATGCCAGTGTTTATCCAGCAGGAATCTGGAGCATCTGAAGTTCTCTTTTGTGTTTTGTTTTGTTTTTTTCCTCCTTTATTATCTTTTCATCCAAGTGAAAAGTTTATGGGGAAGAGCCACTACACTGTTTAAAAACAGATTAGTGAGCAGATGTTCTTCTGAACCAAGTACCCACCATGAATTTTTGTTTATTATTAGACCATGTTTACACCACGAAGCTGTGACTAGAGTGTGCACGCTTGTACTGCTCATCAGGGCCATTTTGCTGCAGGGTCTAATGCAGAAAACCCAACCTTGGCAACGCAGCCACGATACCATTAAAAGGTAGTCACTGGATCAAGCTGTTCCTACCTTCACAGCAAGCTCCTGGTGCACCAGTGAGAGTCACTAGCACTCCAGAGTCATATATTCCACTACTGTCTCTATGAAGTGTGGTTTCCATCACACAAGGGCCAGATTACTGTTACATAAGCCTCGCTATGTACCGCAGCCTTGATTGGGCTGGATAGATTTTTCTAGGCACTGGGAACAACCTCCCAGCACATGGTCCTCTGATGCTGACTGATGTCCAGCTGTGGGTCATTAGGACTCATTTCCAAGCTTATAGCCCTTCCAGTTTAGTGTTACTCTATGACTTCACTTCTCAGGTTGGTACTATTTCATATAACACCTGAGAACTGTGTACACCTTGATTTTAGCCAAGTGCAGGTGGATCGGCTTATGTCAGTAATTAATAAATCCTCAGCACAAAAGGCATAAGCAAAGTGAATGTTAATAAAATATTAAAACAAGGACTCCCGAGCAGTCTACATGTATTGATCATACAAGGAAAACCACAGAAATGAGCAGAACCCCAGCCCCTGAGCCAGCTTCCACCCTGGCTATCCAGGGCCGTGGAGCTCCTCATTCTCATTCACACAAAGGTTACCGAGGCATCACTCTGGCAACATAAAGATACCTCAAAGGGGATATAAATATTCAAACCGTAAGGTCCATTTATATAGCTAGAGGGGGGTAAAACAGCCTCAGGGTAAATGAGAATTAAGATAATAGATTTAAGGCCAGAAGGGATCACTGTGATTATCTAGTCTGATCATAGTTTTACTCAATAATTCGTTTATCAAGCTGATGCCTTCTCTTCACAGGAGTGCATCTCTGTGCCACAGGTGTTTACGGCACAGTGAGCCAAAAGAATACTTTGCAATGCATATGTCAAGGCTACACAGGACAATGAAGCACTCTTGTGGTATTCAGGTGTCCTGTTTTAAGTTCTGGGTTCCTTGGGTTTGGGATGGGTCACAACAGGTTGGGAACCCTCAGGCTCATAGCTCTGCTTCAGCATTTCAGATGGGGTGCAGCAGCAGAGACAGTGGTAAGGAGAGTTATTCTGGGGGGAAAAATAAATAAATAAATTTTAAAAAAAAATGTTAAGAGGAAACTTATTTTCTGGTTAAGGCAAATGCCAGAAACCACAGATAATACTTATATTAATCCTAAGTCCCATCATAGTCATGGTCGTTGGTGGAAAGAAATGCTTCTGAGAAACATGGCTTTGGCAAAAGTGAGGAGGTGGGAAGACTTCAGCTCTAAGGGGATGCAATAGTTTCAGCCTGAAACATGGAAAATGCAGCCACTGACCTCTGGGCTCATCTCCTATCCTCCTAGGAACAGAATTTCATATGCACTGTGCTGGAGCAAACTCTTTGTGCTCTAGGCGACCTACTTGCAAAAAAAAAAAAAAAAAAAAAAAAGTTCAAAAGTAGGCCCTTGCAGAAAATCAGATGCTGAAAGTGAGCTGAACAATCTTGTGTAATTAAATTGTAATAAAAAAAAATATATAAAAATAAAAAAAAAAGCTTCATTCATTAACTATGGTAATTGACCAAAAAGCAGTACAACACCTGCTTTTTTCATCATAACTGCCCCAGAATAATTCAGGGTGCAATCTCTATGTGGAACAGGTCATTTAGGTTTAACATGGCTTCAGATTATCATATTAAACAGCTCATAAATGTCCTCACCTTTTATTTCCAATGACTGATTCCAACAGAGTTTGACCAAAGAGGAATCCTTGGCTCAGGATTTATAACAAAGTGTTTCTACATGTTACTAGAAGATTCATCTCCTTTTGTATTTGTTTCTTTGCTTCCAATGCCTTTAGGCCCTATCTAGTATGAAATGCAGTCTTTATAGATCTCTCAAAGTTCAGTGGATGTTTCTTCCTACTTTCTTTTTTTACTATTTAAATGTGATAACATACAATGTTATTGTCATTTTTTATGTATTATTTACATTGTGCCAATGTATGGAAATGTGTTCCCTGCAAAGTACAGTCAGGCAGATGTATTGGAGGTACAAAAAAAAAAAAAAAAAAAGGAAAATAAAAAGAAAGAGAGAGAGAGACTTATTTTTCACTAAAGAGCTTGCTTTCTTTTTCCTTTTTTTTTTTTTTTCCTTTTATTTATTTATACCTTGCACAATAAATATTTATTGTGTAACTGCATAGATGTCAATACTGGGCCAATTCCATGTCTCACTCAGACAAGGTTCTTACTACAATAATGTACTTACTAAGATTACAATTACTGTGGAAATCAGTTGCACACATCCAACAAAACATATTACTCTCAGTTTTAATTTAAGTAGTGGAAAGAAAAAGGAAAAGAAAGAAGATTAATTCATATAAAGTAACAACTTCAGTTTGTTTTTGTCCTGTCAAAACTACCCCAAAGCTTTTAACTCATGACTAGAGAATTTTAGCCAAGCTTCTTCTTGGCTGTGTTTTGTAAGGGCTCTGCTTATTTTCAGTTTCAGCTGTACAACTTGTACAGCACATTGAATGATTTAACCAAGCAGATTTAGAGTTCAGTAGACAGTGTTCTTTGTTAGATTTTAGTCACATACCAAATTCAATAGACTCTCTGCTGCAGGCGTACGTCAAAATGCCAGGAAGGCATGAGACATTGTTGAATATGTTGGATTTTATTGTTTAGAAAAAAATTAAACTTGGTCTCTCATTCAATCTTTAATTAAATAGTCATACTCTAAAGCTCAAGGGACAAAGGAGAAGAGTGAATAAAGACAGTTGTTCTGTAAAACACAACAGATATTTCTTTATAGCTGTATTGAACAAGTCAGTATATGTCATCTTCTCTGAAAATAAATACATGTTGGGTAAATGTGTTCCAAGCAATAAATTACCATCACTACTGCTAGCTATTACCTACATAAGATCATTAACGAACAGACAGCTTTTCTGCATAAATAGAGCTGTGTTTGTTTCCTAATAAGAACTGCCATCATATTCTCAGCTGGTGAGTTTTGGAAAACAAGTCTTAGATCTCTGTGCAAAGAACTCACACAAAAACTGAACAGCCATATGTGATAGCTAGCTAAAAAACAAGTCATTTCACTGCTCCCTGTCTGCACATTTGTCCTTAAATATGAACACAGAGCAGACTGCACATTAGATCCTGGGCATCAGGCGTCAGGCTTGCATTGCCTAAAGACCGAAGAACAGACAGCAGTCTGCTGAGCCCCCAATTTCAAGGAACCCTTTCAAAGGCCACTGTTAGTGGTCTGACCACAAATCCGTCCAAATTGATTCAGAGTGGAAATGCTTGAGAAGTGCTCAAAGTGTGGAGAACCACACCACAGAAACCCAGGAGCCATTAATTATGTCAGCCCCACCATGCTGCACGTATTTGCCTTCTCCAGGGTTGTGGTGGGAAGCATCCAGCAGATTTCTTCTTTAATTTTCTTATATCATTTAAGGGAGTTTTCATTTCATACCATCCATGGGATGTGTTTCGTACAACTCTATGCCATGTTCATCCAGACAATAATGCATGCCATTAACCTACATTAAACAAACAACAACAACAACAAAAAAAAAAGTGGCTTTGGCTGCTTCCTGGCTTTGATTGTATGATCGTCAAAATATCATCAACTGAAAAAATAAATCTCTTTTACCCTAGTAATTGTTAAAGAACGTGTGACAGAAGTCCTTTATTCCTGCTAATGTAATGAGAATGGGAAACAGTACAAATTCTAACCCATTTAATTATAATGTTTAAATTGTAATCTTGCTTTCCTCCTTGCAGAGCTTATTCAGAGTAACTTGCAACAAATCTGTCAGTAGCACGTTAAACTTGTTTTCTTAATATACATATTCCTAATTATCTAATGTGGATAGCAGAAGTCAATTACTCTTGTTCTTCACTCCAAATACTTTAAAATACAACTAAAATTTTACAGGGTTATGACCGAAATTGTCTTACTCTGACGTGTGAAGGTCACTAAAATCATCCATGGTGACTAGCTGACGGTCAGTGCTTGACAACTTGAATTATTGTTTGGAAGAGACTAATGTAACCCAGATGAGTACATTTTCACATTTTCTTCAACTCCCATTTTCACAGATTTTGCCTATAGAATTTGTTCATGTCATGGTTTCAGCAGCATGTTGTTATTGTTATGTCTCCTGAATGCACTTCTGATTTTGTTTAACGTAAAACAACTACTTATAAATGCCATCCGGAGATCTATCCTGAGGCAGGATAGTTATGAGTAGCAGGGAGTGTGGGAGCATATGGGCAGGCATCTAGAGCTGTGGGCATCTCCAGTGCTTTGAAAATTCACCCTTGAACAACTGCAAAACCCTAAAAAACTGGCAGAATGCTTGAAAAAGTTGTATCATCCCCCTGGCAATACCAGAGATACACTGCAATGTGCTGGGGACTGGCCTATGCCTATCGAGCTGCAATCGATGGCACTATAACCCTAGTGACAGACCCTGCACGCACTACAAGTCCTGTGACAGGCCCAACAGCCACTCCAACCCCTACAAGGGACCCTGTCATCACTCCAGCCCCTGTGACGGGCCCTATGACTGTTCCAACCCCTGAGACGGGTCCTGTGGATCTTCTAACCCCTGTGACAGGCCCAGTGCTCGTTCCAACCCCTGTGACAGTCCCAATGGCTGTTCCAACACCTTTGACAGGCCCTGTGGCTGTTCCAACCCCTGTGTTTGGCCCTGCGACTGTTCCCACTCCTGTGACAGGCCCAGTGGCTGTTCCAACCCCTGTGGCTTTTCCAACCACTGTGTTGGGCCCTGGGTCATTACAACCCTTCTGTTGGGGCCTGGGGTTGTTCCAACCCATGATGGTCCCAGCAGCTGTTCCAACTCCTGTGACAAGCCCAGTGGTCGTTACAACCCTTGTTACAGGCCCTGGATCTGTTCCAATCCCTGTGACAGGCCCTGTGGCTGCTACAACCCCTGTGTTGGGCCCTGCGGCTGTTATAACCCCTGTGACAGGCCCTGCGGCTGTTATAACCCCTGTGACAGGCCCTGTGGCTGTTACAACCCCTGTGTTGGGCCCTGTGGCTGTTACAACCCCTGTGTTGGGCCCTGTGTCTGTTACAACCCCTGTGACAGGCCCTGCGGCTCTTCCAACCCCTGTGACAGGCCCTGCGGCTCTTCCAACCCCCGTGACAGGCCCTGCGGCTCTTCCAACCCCCGTGACAGGCCCTGCGGCTGGGTCAGGGAAACAGACTGTAGCAGTGCAAGTTGGCCCTGTAACCAAGATGAAACAATGGATGAGAAAGTCAGGTTGTTTAGAACACAGAGGAACTCCTACTCAGATTGGGGAGGAAGATGATGATGAGATGGGCTACTCCACAGTGGCTGAACAGGAAGATGAAGACGAGGATATCATAAAAGCATCAATAACTACCTGAGGCCTATCCCAGTGTGAGCTACGAGATATGTGAAAGGATTTTGGTCATTGTCATTTCAGTCATTGTGCTTCAGTTCATTTAAATTTTGCAGTGGTTTTAAATGGAGTCCTTCAAACTTCAGATCTACAAATAGTCATGGTAAAGGTTTACCTGGCCCATTCTCCGGTGGTCAAAACCGGCTATGACAGGGTGGGAAGCACAAGACCATCACAACATGACATTTTACCAGATTGCCTTCCAGAATCCAACAGACCTCTTCTAGAAGCTTCCCATGCCAGAAATTTTATCTTTGTGTTGAATGAGAAAACAATTTCTTTCCTTGAGAAGTCTGACCAGTACACCCTTTGAACCCACATACACTTTCAGTATCGTGGCAGGAGGAGTGTGGAAGTTTAAGAACATGTTCTGCAAAGCACAATGGGATGGCAGTCAGAGGTGCTTTACAGACAAGTAGTGCAGGATTTTACCTTGCTCATAAATACATCATTACAGGTCTTCAGTTGAGAGTACAAGTAGCTATTTGGCAGCTTTCTTCTTTTTCTTGCCCCCCCCCCCCCCCCCTTTTTTTTTTTTTTGAGTAGAAGTTAACTTTTTAGTTGAACAGGCTTGAGGTAAATTCTGCCAGCTTCCATCTTCAAACTACAATGGCCAATAATCACTTACAATAATCACTTACGACCCAGGTGCCAGGGAGGTGTGCAAGAATCTTTTTAAATGTAAAGTAACACGATTCTGTGACGAATAAAAGGCAAATCATTCTCAACCTAAAAGCAGTTGGAAAATTCATGATGTGTACTCATTAAAAGTGCCTTCAAGATACCAAGATAGGCTTTCTCTATAAATGCAAGTTGAATAAAAATGGTGAGCAGCAGCTATGATGTACAAAACACTTCAGTGAACACAGTTGTTTTTGTTTCATGCTGCTGGTGGTTTTAGTTTCTTGTTTTTTTAAGCAAACCTGTATTGCTTTAGAGAGCTGAATATGGACTAAAAGTAAGAACAGGAGTAGGGAAAGCTGAATGCCACCGCAACATGAAGAGGCACAGGGAGGGCTCTACAGCACCAGGTGTGCTGGGGCAATGTCACCAGGAGGAATAGAGGGGTTCACTGGACAAAAACATAGAAAGATTGATTTGGCTTTGTGACCAAATACCAGGACAGTGTTCTTTTTGTAAGGAATAGATGCTTAACTGCCTCAGCACATGAGGTACCACACATACCGAGATGTGAATCAAACCATGCTTCGAAAGGAAACAATATTGAGACATTAGCTCTTTCAACACCAACCACATCCCCACATTTTCCCCACGTCCAACATCGCTAACTACCACCCATGCAGGGCTGCAAGGCTAAGCAGTGTTGCAAAGGTGTAGGGCTGCGGTGCTGCACACAGTGTGTGCAGAGCAGGGCAGGAGCACCTTAGCCCTCCTAACACATCCCCAGACAGCACCAGGCTCCCAGTCAGAGGAGCCTGAGCCTTACTGAGGCATAGCTCCAAGTTAGGATAATTTTTCTACTTCATAAAGATAGCAGAGCCCCTCTGTCAGCATTTGGTCCAGTAGCACCAGAGCCACTGAGGGCTTTACAGTGAGTATCAGGAGGTGAAGGCTAAAACTCCACTGATGCTAAACTAAAACCATAAGACAGAAATGCTCTATGTGACACCATAATGGGTTAATGAATCTTTATTCACTTGCTGTTTAACTCCCAGAGGAATCATCTGTCACTGTTTCCCATTAGCAGAACAACTGCTTCAAGGACTGAGTTCCTCTCCATACCTGACCAGCAAATCTCACTCCCTGCCCGAGCTGCTGCGGGGGGATTCACCATTCACCCTCTACTTTTCCCCACGTGAAACCCAGGAGGGCATTTTTAAATATACCGGTGGAGTTATCAGCACATAAACACCCCAGACTCTAATTCATCACCAAGAATAACAGCAACATGGTTCAGCTGTTTGTGAAGTGATCTGTTTAATCTGCTGCTTCAGTTTTAACAAATAAAATCAACAAACTTGCCTTCGCACTTCACTTTCATGGAGCAAAATCTTCAGCAGTATCAAAAACCTAAATAAAGCATAAATCCTTTGGGAATTCTCATCATTTCTGTTCCCAAGGCCTGAAGGAAGATGTGATGGATTATGACCAGTTACAAGCTTCTCTACTCTTCCCAAATCTTAATTATCTTTCCTGTTCAGGAACATACTTTATAAGCAGTTTAACTTTAAGCACATGCTTAAGAATCATTGAATCCAAGAAGCAGAAGGTAGGGTCAGGATGCTGGACACCAGAAATGGTCTCTTAGTGGGCCACAGACAGCATTCGCTTCTCTCCAGGTTGAAAAGGCACCTGAGGCCACTGGTGCCCGTGAAATATTTAGATAACTTCGATGAGGTGTGGGCTTTTATTAATGTTTGCAACTTTTCTTCAATAAAATCTATGAAATTCAAGCAGACTTGTACTCATAAACTCATGTCAAATCAATATCAATAGGCCTGAACAAATGCTTTTGGACTGTACAAAAAGGGCTCAGATGTAATTACACCAGCCTGCAGAGGTTAGTGTCCCATCCTCAACCCCAATCCCCACATCCGTCACAAAATCAGCCAGCAGAACATGCCTGTTAGCTACACCCTTCTTCTCACTGATCCAAATACACCAACAGGGAAGTTGGCTGTGATCTCTCGCCTTTTTCTAGGCATTTCCAATCAATTACGCTCAGTAGCTGCCTTTTTACACATTTCTTTGTTTCCCTTTATTTTTTTAGTAAAATACAAAGGCCCCAGGACAGATCCATGCCACACCACAGTACCCACCATCTCCAGAAAAGACTGTCCTTGACCCAAAGACACTGCAATTCAAACAGCTAATGATCTGCAGGAGAAAGAGAAAAAACGTCCAACAGCCCACATTTTCAAGAAGGCAGGATTCCAGACTAAAAAGCACCCCTCGCCTGTCCCTTCCTTCTCCTCCCAAGGCTTTTAATCCTGCAAAAGACACACAACAGTTTTTTGCATATGCACTGAAGTAGTCCTTTCCAATAAATTCATATGGCTGTAGATCTGGATCCTCCAGTGGACATGTCTGAAGGCAAAAATCAGCCAGCCACCACCTGGTTTTCTACTTGCCCAAGGATGCTGCCATGCAGCTCACATGCTCTTTGGTGCTTTGCAGCCTTGGGTTGGGCTCACAGCCACAGTGAGCTCCCCTCCTTGAGTGGCGGTCCCCAGAGGCTACAAACACTGCAAGCAGCAGCTCAACGCACAGCCTTCCGACTCAGGCCAGCCTTTTTTTTTTTTTTTTTTTTTTTTCCTTCCCTATACTGCCCTGCTCACACAGCACCTCCAAGCACATCGACAGGAACCTTTAAATGATCTCCCAAGTAGGGAGGTGCTCAGCAGAGACTTGCAAAGCAGGTGCAGCTCCCAGCTCCTTCCTAATTTTGCACACCTGACCCAGCCAGCAGCCAACATGCCACCAGGACTGACCCAGAGCAGGGCCAGCATGCAGCCTACCCTCCCTGTTTCACAGGTGAGGGTTGTTTGTGTCTCAGGGACTTCCTGGGATGATCTTGAAAGTCACTTTGCCATCGACATTGCCTGGCTGGGACCGTCTGCTTGCTGAGAACAGGCATCAGAGACTGATGATATGGCCTCAAGTCTGCATAAAGAATGAGAGTGCTGAACCAACAGGAATAACCAGAAAGTAACGTTTGCCCCCAAGAATGTAGCTTGGATAGTGCCTACATGTGTGTTGCACCCTGCAGGGACTCCATGAGTCTGTCATGTTTATTCTGTGTTGAGTTTTATGAGCACCAAACACAATTCTGGAGAAATTCTTGCTGCGCGTAAAAGCTCATGCAGTCCATAATTTTGAGAGTTAAAGAAAAGTTTGTTTTTTATGGTACATTCAAGGAACCTGAAAGCTACTTCTTTATATGGTTTCTTGGCTTATTCAACTTTTATTTGCCTGAATGCTCAGCTGAGCCACTGCCATGCGAAATGCTTCTGGTTTGCTAGACCAGACGATGCTGCCACAGCATGTACCCTTACATTTCCTTGGCTACTGAACCCTAGCTGGCGATTTGTGTAATTAAAACCAGGCATGCCCATACAAATGCTTATTTGCAGTCTCTGCTCTGGGTAGGGCGGCAACTGTTCCTTGTTAGGGTTCCTTAAGGGTGCAGCCTATCCCAGAAAATATACCGTACATAGTCTATCCCAGGACATGTAGAGGAGGCAATACACACTTGGTTCTTTCTCCCGGGCTCACTCCTGTGCTGTGCCCTCACCAGCAGGGGTAAGGGCCGGTGTGGTCCCCTCCCCACGCTGCCCTCAAGCCCCATGCAGGCAGGGCCCAGAGCAACCCCTGTCACGGGCAGGCTGGACCAAGGGCTGTGTAACTCGCCAAGAGGTGACCTTCCTCTACCGCCTGGGTCCGTGTTATCGCAGCCCATCTGTTTGTGCTTTCCTCTCGTGCTCCTGGCTCCCCTGGAATGGCCCTGGAGAGCTGGGAGCTACTGCCGGAGATAGAGCAGATAAGGCCAGCAGTCTTGCCAACTGGGATGGAAAGGACTTGAAATCCACCTTTATGTGTATTAGATGAAACTCACGTTCAGATAGAACACTACATGCATCTTGCCTTTTTTACAAACGCATTTTTTACATTTACATTTACATTTTTTACCTCATATTGTTAACAACTGTTACCAAGGATAATTGCACTGTAGTTCTATAAAATAAAATGTAATATAGTACTTGCACTTTCCAATTACACAATAGCAATTGTGAATAATTAAACAAAAATCTCAGGCTTTTTTATGGCTAATTCTAACACTGAATTTGCATGCACTGTATAAACACCATCTGTAGGAAATGTAAGGCACAGCTATGTAAAACTTATCACCAACTTTCCAGTGAGCACCCAGTTAAAGTTATTGGCTGCATCTTCCTCTAAACTACCTTCATTCAACAACTTACGCTTTTCTATTCCTGCTCCTGCTTCTTTGCATCCATGCTTACTCACCTGCAGGACTTCTGCTCACTGCGCAGTGCTCCGTGCAGACACCCTGTGTCTCTGACCCCGCTTCCACGGGGTCTTCCCTCGGCTCCATTCTGTGCCTGCCCCACCGTGCTCTGCCCGCACCCTCAGTGCGCAGTTATAATCGTGCACCCAAGGTAGGTACAGGGTGATGGTTTCCAAATTCTTGCAGTGCTTTTGAGGTGTTTCAGCAGAAGGCTGCTCACAATGAATACCAAAGCAGGGTTTTTCCCTCTGCAGAGGCCCTTCTTAAGTATAAAGTACAAACAATGGAAATGAAAAGCAATAAAAAAAAAAAAGAGGTCCGGGCTTTGAATGCTTCTTAGGGTCAAGCACTAAAACCTCTTTTGACAGCTACACTTGTTCTCCTCAAGAGAATTTGACCTCGAGTAAGGCATTGAACAAAGTACATATTTTGTCTACACAGGACCAATATGTTGTTCTAAAGCAACAAACAAACCTCAGATAAAACATACAGATAATGTCAGGAAATAAAAAAGACCCTCCCAGAAATGAAACCCCCACTGTAATTAGTGCAAGCTAAAAAAAAAAAAAAAGTACTTCTGATTTCATTGACTTTGTGTTGTATGGCAGTAGGTTAATCAAACTAAAGTGTTACATTTCTCCTCTGTTATTGATTAACCAAAGTCAAATAACATTATCATTTTTCTTAATGTATTTAAATCATGACTGGTCTCCCAGATGCTCTGCACAGTCACTTTGCAGATTTCATTGGAAGTTGTTTGCATGCTGAAGCACTGAGCCTGGATAGAAACACTTCACGGTGACAGCAACACATACCCAACAGTTTTCATTTTCTCAATTCAGGAGGAAAATTGCTGTCCCTCCCTCTCCTTAGAATTATCTCTCTTTGTACAAGACTCATTCCAACATCATTTGAGAAAATGATAAGCCTGCTCGTGATAGCTGCATTTCTGTGCCCATCTTCAGCTAAGCCCTGACCCAAAGTCCCCTCAAATCACTGGGATTATTTCTCCTGACTTCATGACCTCTTATTTATCCCCAAGGAGGCTACAAAGCTGTTTTTAATTTTTAATAGGTCCAGTGCTCAGTGGAGTTGCTTATGCAGAGAATTTGGCCTAATAGAACAGAAGTGAAATCCTGTCCCACTGAAGTGACTGCAGCTACGCGACCCACTGTGACAGGGCTGAGGAGATACAGTAGTCCAAGACTGGCTGCTCTTGCTCCCTTTGGAATTGTCAGGGGAAAAATCTTGCATTGATTTTTAACACTAAACAGAGGTGAGTTGAGAATGGAGCCTGTGCTGATGGGGCTGCCCTCACCACCTGCAGCATCTCACAGCCATCCAGTGGACGCTGCTCCTGGCACAGGTTCCCAATGGGTATCTGCGAGTGCAGCTGGACTGCCAGAGATGCACAATCATGGATCAATTAATCTTTGCTGATCAGCAGCTTTGAAGATGGAACGAATTTATCTGAACAAATTCAGCCTGGATTTAAAGCCAAGTACAGCTTCAGCAGACTTCAACAAAACTGAACGTGATTTTGACTAGATTTTTCACTACAATTTTTGTTCAAAGATGTTTAATTTGTCCAAAGCTGCTAGCAAGCTCTGGCTGTTTTCTGCAGTGAAGGATAAGGATTTTATTTGCATTGGGATAAAACAAAACAAAAAGCAAAGCACGCACACACACGCACACGCAAAGGCTGCTGATTCCTTATAGAAGCACAAGAATCTGTAAATTGATGCTCAGAATTACACGAATTCCACCTGGAGGTCAAGAGCTGCCTTAATACACTATCTGCTGTAAATGGCCCAAACACTTAGATTTATCTGCCACAACATTATAAGGGAGAAAAAGATGTTTATAAAGTGACATTTGTCATCATCATCATCTATATTCTGCCAATGCCCCAGTGTGCTAAGTAGTAACCAAATCCTACAGTAGCCCTTGCTACAAAGCACCTAGAAAATTTTTACATGTGTTATGTACATTTTCCACATAAAACTATGTGTATGTATCTGGACATCTCTCCATTTAAACAAACACCTATCACATATTTGGGCTGCCTATTATTCATTTTCTTATGACTGTGAGGAACAGGAGGGACAAGAAGGGGTGAGGAAGAGGAGAAGCTCTTCAGGAGGAGATTCCACCACTGGCTGCTCCTGTGATTAGCAAAGCTGAGAGGAATGTGGCAAGGGACAATAAGAGAGATGAGGCCAGGGGGATACAATTTGGTTGATGCCACAGTGCAGCTCCACAGACGTTAGGTCCCGTATCACCGAAGTCAATAGCACAATACTCGTTAGTTATGGAACACACATTTAGGCCTGAAACACATCCATGGACTGCTTGCTATCAACTGACATATGCACACATACATATGGTGCAGCAGTGAGAATCACCTGCTCAACAGCAGATGAGGCAGAATTTTCAAAAGGAACCTCTGATTTTCAGATGCTGAATATTTAGTATTCCCAAAAATCAGGAGTAAGAAAGGAATTAAGCAATGTTACTTATCAGTTTTAAATATCCATGCCATGTGGTCATCATGATGCATAGAACAGCAATTCCAAAATTAAGTACCTATAACCACCAGTAAGAGAAGTGCAACACATGGGATTTATTATTTATTTGCTTTGTGTTAATGCAATGTGTATGTTTGTTATCAGTACACTCTGGGATCTAGCATTAAAAATAAACCAGTCTCAAGTAACTATACCCTTTAGGTTTCACAAATATTGCCAATAGGTATAATGCTGCTTTGTTTGCCTGCATTTACTTCTCTATTTTGTAAATACAAATATTTGGTCAAGGCATCTGCTTAGTCAAGAACTGTGACTGCTGATCCAGGTGCACATTTTCAGACCTGTGCACAGTAGAAACACATCTAAATGACGGAGTACGCAAATTACCAGTCAGGTGGTTAATTTTACACATCTATGGTGATGTGCAGTCAGTGAACCAGCACAAAGGTTAGATACCTGTACTTGATAATCAGACCTGTGGCCTGTTCAGAGTAGAATTTAATAACAGGCAATGCAGAAAATATAAGTTTGGTTATGTTAGTTTTAGATTGTCATTACTGCTGTTTGGAATTGCTTGGAAAACAAATACAACATTTTTGCAATTAGACCCCTGATCTATGAAAGCACTTGAGCAACTGTACAACTGTAAGCATATGAGTAGTCACTTTAATGAAATTACTACTTATATACATGAATTATCCACTCATTTTAAGTGATTTTCTGGATCAAAGCCTTTCTTTTTCAATTAGAGCAGCAGAGTTAGAGTAACATAACATCTCCAGTTTGGAGAAAATAACAGACCAAAGGTATCTGTATCAATACAGATATTCCAGAGGGGAAGGAGAATAAATGAGACCTATAGGAAGCACCCACATAACTACCCCACGCCAAATACTATTATCAGTTCAACATTTTTTCCCTAAAAGATTAAACTGCATTTCGTTTCAAACCTTGTAACAAAACTCCACACTACTTCAGTTTGTGTAGAAGCTGAAGAAGTTAACACTGCAGGAACTTGGATAAAACCATGATTTAAAATACCACTTCTACTTTTTAACAGTGGTAAACAGAGTACATTATAAATCTCCAGTGTAGCCTATTGAAGTGTCAGAACAGCTCATTCAAAGTCATACATTCTCTTCTGAAAGATTTTAGTATTATAATCGAAAATTCTCTCCCTCAGATGCACCTGAGAAGCATTAGTTTCTTGGTGACTTTAAGAACCAAATCCTTTAATACAAACCTAGCTTTTCCCACAGGCACTTGAAAATATTTAGCATTTTTTCAGTTGAATGCAATTTTCATAATAAAGTAGCTCGCTTGGCTACCTGACACCACAGACAAAGACACCAAGCAAGCAGCCACTGCCAACTTCGGCAGAGCGCAATCTCCCTCCAGTCACACGCGTAGGTCGGCTTTTAAACCTCCAATTGCTGCAACAATTCAAGCAATTTCTGTGTACAAGTGCCCACGTCCTTTATCCCAAAACATCCAGACACAACTCTTGCACACCGGATGTCTTTCAATCAACCTTAATGGCAGGTACAATAGATCTTACATTTCTGTAGCATTTAAATTCTACTTTGATGGCCAGTTTTAGGACTCCAAAGAAGCCCTTTGCTACTCTAAAGCTGATTTGGATGCCTCATTTTAATTTCTGTGTTTTAGGGGATGGTAATCAGAATTTGCTTAATATAACATCCCTTCTGCCCTGAAATAGATTCCTCCACATAAACACACAGCCCTTCCTGAGCTGCACAGGCTCGTCTCTAATGATGCTATCCTTTTAGTGAACTGTTCATTTAAATTTCCCTGGCAAACCTCTTAGAAAAGTATGGGAATGAGGTATCCTTTTTTTCTGTGCCAGAATACGCAGTCCATCCTATTGAATCAGAAACATTCGTATCTCACTGCATCTCCAGCAGTTTTAAGGGCATTGTTTTAGGACTCTGGTACTTTTTTAATCAAGCAGCACAATGATCCTATTTTACTTCCATCCACTTAGCCTATTAATGCAGGCTAATACTGCATGTTCTCGTGGCAGCAAAAACTAAAGTGTACCCAGAGACTACAGTGATAGATTACATGTACATGCTGTGTCATATCCAATTAACTCAAATTGACTGTGTACTGCATTATGCTGTTAGTGCATGGAAGATCAATAAATATGGAGAAAATCCAACAAGGCTCCCTCCATTCCCATCCAATTCTAGTAGGTCTGAGACAGATCATGCTCCTATGATGTGTATGCTGCTGCTGAAGAGGGCAGGTGGTGCATAGACACCATTCAAACTTGGCCTATTCAATCTAAACTCCTCTAACTCTCCATTCATGCATAGCAAAACACCATCTGGTCCTATTTTGCCTCCAGCAATCACAGCTGACCAAAAACGATAATAACAGCTGTTGCAAAACAAAAGCCAAACAAAGGGGGGAGGGAAAGGTTAGAATGAAGTCCAGTGCTGCAAAATACTCCATGAAGTGAGAAATGGAAAAGGAGCCATTCAAACGTCCAATCCCCATTGAAAAGAGTCAGCGCAAGACTTCTGGTTAAACTTGAGATATTTAATCCATCTGTCCTGCAAACCACAATGGTCAGGTGATAATATAAAATTGAGATTATGTTGCATAGAGGTATTTAAAGCCTTTGTTCTCCAAGTTAGAAACTAATGACCCTGTGTCAGCTAAAAATTAAACCTCCTTATGTTCTTTCATCATGTGTCAACCTGGGTTAATGTGAAAGTAGAATGTGGTTAACCGGGGTGATAAAGCATCTGAAACCTTGGGAAAAGAAGGGAGCAGTTAAGTACTTGTAAATGATATGAAGGAAAACGTTCTGTAAAATGTGTATGACACTGAAATCATACGGATACAGCATTTTCCCTGTATAAATTGCATATTAAGTGATTTAAATTAACAGTTTTATTTATGACCTCTGATAGCAAAGTTATTCACTTAGACGTAGAGAATATGAACACCAACTTGCACAGTTTGAAACACAAGATGTTCTGCAATATGCTATTGCGGGTAATATAAAATATAATTTTGTAGCAGGGAGGGGGGCTGCAGTTTTTCATGATTCAAATTTTGATATATAAAATGTAGTCCTGATCAATGATTAAATTTTTTTAGCTGGAGTAATTAAAACTATTTTTCCTGGAATTGACCATCAGGAGTTCAGCAGCTCTTAATCAAATGTGATAAAACTCAGGATTTATTAAATCATTAAATGAGTGTAATAACACCTGCTTCTCGCTGCAAATAGTTGAAAACAGACTTCAGTTGTAATTAAGTCTTATCATTAGTGACATTTTTCCAACGATACTTCATAGGTCTTCAAAATGACAATTACAGAACTAATACACAATTACTGTCACATGCAGTTTAGCAATTATTTCTGAAGACAGTTGTCTAAAGGTTTCAAAAAGACTATAAAATGGTTCCCTTTGTTATGTAACATTGCTGAAAATTGACACACAAAACCATCCCTCACAGCCAGCCTCTGCTGTGCCATTTCTAATGCACGCAGGCTTCCTCGCTCTTGGAATAAACACCCTCCACCCCAGACATGATTAGATATCATACTAAGGCTATTATGAGCATGGGTAGCTGTCAACTAACACCTATTATGAAAAGCTTCAATTTATACACGTTTTTTTCTGCTCCAAGAAATCTATACATTTCTAATTAGACTTTCTCACTGTTCAATATTGGTACATAATAAACAGTACCTGAGGATTATGAAATATTGAAAGCTGAATTCATTATTAATAAACTCACACCGTATAGTACCTCCACCCACAAGTCTGGCTGCAACTTTTGGGGAATCTATATTCCATTATTTTTTGGTTGTGGCCCGAGCATGGTAGCCATGGACACGGCCTGAAACAGGATTAGGATTCTGCTCAGGTTTGACACTTGCTGTTTTTAATTTTCATTTTATCATAAGCAGTTTAAGATTGTTGCCAGTGGTAATTTGCAATTTTTATCAAGACCTCTTCATTATAGCTTCTGACAGGACAGATGCTGTAATTAATCATGCAAGACAACTGGGGATAGTGGTCAGACTGCACCCACAGCACAGCTATTGCAGGCAAAGAAGAAAAAGGATTTCTCCCCTCTGTCAAGAGTAAAAATGTACAAACAGCACTAATATCTTGACAACATGCTGGATGCGAATGTTCCCAAATCTTTCCCATGAAATACCTCCCTCTCCATCACTTCCTACCTCCACAATAAAATACACGTCAGACAGCCTGGATCAGCCAGAGCCAGGGGCTCACAGGCAGGAGGCCCAGGGCAATGGCTAGGTTTGCAACTGAAATGCAAGAATTTGAATAAAACCACAATTTGTGCTTATTTTCATCTGTGACCACCACAGCTCAAGCAGGTTCCCTATCCTGTTCCTGCTGACACATGGAGCACAGGGCAGGATGGCTGCTTTATAACTCCACCACCTGTTCTCTCTCTCCAAAGTCACAGAAACCTCAGAGAAGTTGCGTGGGACTCTTCAGCCTTGTGCATTTACGGACACAAGAGCTGATTACAATCCTGATCCAGATCAGTACCCATCTACACACCATGGCTGAGAAAATAAAAATCCAAAAAGTTAAATAAAGTTTCTAAGATTGTGTTTTTATAAGGAGATATGGATGGTTTTCTTTTTTCTATCAAAGACTTGTGGCCCATCAGTTTTACTGAAATGTGTTTATTCTATAGCAAGATAAAAGCATTTATTTTAGATAAGCAAAATACAAACAACTTAATTGCTGCTATCGTAACTCATAAAAAAGTATAAAACAGCATAAAAACACAATAAGCAATGTAGCAATTAATAATTCATGTTACCAGTGTTTACATTAAAGCCTCATTTATGAAAACTTTACAACACATGATATGAAAACTTACAACTTTTAAAGAAAATATTTACATTGATTATTCGGTTGTGGAGTTTCTTTTAAATATTCTACCGGTTTTACAGCATATTAAAAACTCTTGCATTTTTCATCTTAGCTTTTTGTAATAACAGTTTTATTTAAGTGCATTTCCCTTTTAAAAATACAGTGTATTAAATCTGAAACTCATCACTTTGACACAGAATATAATATTCACATTTGTTCTGTAATTGGAATTAACGTAAGAGGGTAACTGTCAATATATATTTTCTTACAAACTATGGTACGTTTATTTGGAGAAATGTAGTGAAAGAATGGATCAAACATTTAAGTTCAGTTACTTGCATTTGTTTATCTGAAGATATTTAGGACAGAAAATTAAGAGCTTTGGCAAAAAATCTGTAATTTACTCTATTTCTTTTCATGACAAAAAATGCCATCAACCAACTCATGTCATACAAGTATGATTGTATGAAAACCGATCATCATCATTTTACAGGTAGTTACAACTGTGCTTTAAGGGCTTCACGAGTTCATACTGCCTTGAAGTGCATTACTCACTTTTAGAGAAAGAAGGGTTGTATCATATAACTCTGAAAGGCCATTTTGCAGTCATAAGGTCCAAGTATTTATCAGGCCATTTGATTCACATATTGTAGGTAAAGCTTAAATAAATTAAAAAGGCATCACATGAAAAAGAGCACAGCTTTTTTTTTTTTTTTTAAACAAAATGATTTATAGTCAGCTAAAAGATGATACACAGCTACATTGTAGTTCTTTATTGCCTATCTAATAGACACTTTAGAGGATCATTTGATCTGTTATGCATCCCTGCATAACTACCATCAACAATTTACAGTTTTCAGCCAAATATGGTTTACCCCTACCCCCTCCATCAACACAAAGCGATGCTGCAAGATCATTTATCTTCAGAAAATACTGACCTGTGATAATACTTGAGTCTGTGTCTGGGATTGTATTTGTGACTGGTGCTGTTGAGGTGCTGGCTGAGGGCTCCCAATGGCAGGGATGGGAGATGTGATCTGAGAGGCTACTGGAGAGTGCTGCTGAGGAGAAGGCTGTGACTGGTGTTGCATATGCTGCATTTGCTGCTGCTGCATTTGCTGAAGCTGTATGTGCTGAAGCTGCTGTTGCATTTGCTGTTGATTAATTTGCTGCTGAAGATGCTGCTGCTGCTGCTGCAAATGTTGTTGCATGTGGTGCTGGAAATGCTGCTGTTGCATTTGTTGTTGTATTTGCTGATGCATTTGATGCTGATGTAGCTGCTGTTGCTGCATCTGCTGCATCTGTTGCTGCTGGAGCTGCTGTATCTGGTGCTGCTGGCTTTGCATTGAGGGACTTACTTGAGATGAAGATGGTGTTGCCACCATATTTGTTCCCATAGAGCTTATCAATGGAGCTGCAATGTTTGTTGGCATGTTTGGTGCAATGGTAACAGACGCTACAATCTGATTCATTGGCAGTCTCATGGTTAGAGGTTTTGGAGCAATTGCTCTGGGAAGGGACTGTTGAAGACTTTGAGGAGACGCCGATACTGTTGCATGTTGAGAGAGGGAAGTATTCAGAATAAGGGAGGAAGACAAATTTGTGGATGCCAACGTTTGCTGGACAGAACGAATTGTCTGGGCCTCAGCAGACTCTGCAGCAGCCTGTGTTTGGAAAAGAAATTCAAAAACTTGTATTGGTAAAAACAGACATCATCTTCTATCAAACTTAAAAAATTATAAAAATCCCCTCCTGCTCTCTCTTGCTTTGACGCACATAGTTCAGTGGGAAGGGGGTAGGCTTTGCCCTCAAGAATTTATCCAATTATTATAATGGTCCATTTAGGAAACACGGTTCAGAACATCCCCTGAGTTGCCCACTTTCTTCATCCATTACAAGCTTTTACCACATTGTTTCTTGTTTGACCTCTTTCAATACTTAAATCTATCTGCTTGCACGTAAGGTATTTAGAAAGGTACAGATCCTGGCTCAGTATGACCTGATCAGTTTAAGTTATCCTGCGTTATTAAAAAGAAAACTTTGTTTCTGTTTACAAAAAGTAAACATTTACAGGGAAAGAAAAGCCACAGCTACTCAGGGAGACTTTTTCGTCTTCAGTTTTCTATCAGGAAACATCAATCAGCAGTCTGAGAAAGGCCACTCTGAGCCACTGATCCATTACATCACACCTTCGTCTGTCTCTGTACACAGTACCTCCAGTTCTTACCTGAATGTCAATTCTTTATTGGACAAAAAACCTCATGTGTGCCCTCTTTCAACACCAGAAATTCACAGTATATCTTTGGGCTGGAAGAGCCCAACACTCTCTATATACTTAAAAACAACAACAAAACAACACTGGTCTTTGGGAGACAAATCCGAACAGAAGCATATCCCAATGCACCAATTATCATGGTATAAGAAGAGTGTACAAACACCCAACTTCTCAAACTACTGCTTACAGACTAAAGCTCCAACAAGTAGGATTTATCTTGCATAGTTTTGTACATCTGCGTTGTACACAACACGTAACCTAGTTGCCTAGAATCCCTGTAAAGACAATGGAGAGAAAAACTCTCTTCCAGTACAATTAATTGATGTATTTTAGACATTTACCTTAGAATGTGTCAAAACGTGCCTCAGAAATGTCTGTACTATCCCTACTCTCAACAAGAACCTTTGGTAACAAAGCTATAGCAAGGATGTCATAAGTAAGGAGAGATGAATTCTGGACTTTCCACCCTATCTTCTTGCAAGTCACTCAGCAACCCAGGTTCCACAGGTTTAAGGAGAAAATATGATGTTTTTGAAAAGGGACTTTAGGACTGACAAGACAAATTCCCTCAAAGGTATTTAGAATTCCAGCTGCCATTTCACTTATTAAAAACTTTGAGGATATTATCTAAGTCCTAGAGACAACATAAAAACACAGCTATGTATTCCTAATTTCCGTTGTTGTATTTCTAAGCATTAATTAAAATACACAGCAACTTTCTATACAATTCACCAATGTTCTGCAGCTGTGTATTCAAATAAGTATTCTTTGTTCTCAGGAGGTGGATCTCATCAGTTTAGTCTATTGCTTTCTAGTGATCAAGGATATTTTTGTAGTTGATCTGTACGAAGTATTACAGGAGAAATAACCATCTTGATTTCCATACATATATCAGATGGACATAAACATATTTCTATTTGCAATATTCAGAAGCAACAGAAATACAATCAACCTAGTGCTGGCAGCTAAAAAGGTAAATTCTCAAATAAGACAACAGAGCTTTGTTTTCTTCACATGAGTTTTATATTAACTAGGGATCCACTGCAATATTTAGTGTGGCTCACTGCCAGCTAGTCCATTTGTAAGTGCTCTCCAAATTCAGAGCCACCAGACTTATTATTTTTCCCCCTCACCTGCAAGAAATACTTAAGCTTTCATACAGTAACTGTGCCAAACAAGTTTGTCTTTGGAGAAGTAGCACTTGAGGAAAAAAATAAAATAAAATGCTGTGAATATCTTGTAAATCTTAATGTCAAAAGGTCGCTGTATTTTTCATGACTAAATTTTACTTCTATTGTGAAGTGCATTATTTTGCTTCCAAAGATAATGGATGATGTACGTTTACAAACTTATTGTTTGGTAATCATTATTGTGCCATTAGAGAGATGAAATTTCTGTTGCAGGGTTCAAGCAGCAGTACAATGACTTTTAGAACTGTATTACAGAAATCCTAGGATTCTACTTTTGTTTTGCATAACAGCACATCCCTGCCTCCATATTTAAAACAACATTGCCAAAAGCTAACTTGCATTATATTGAAGACGTTATTAGGCTTACCTTGGAAACAAGGCTTGCTCTATAGGCTGCAAGTGCCTTTAGGTATTCTTTTTTGGCAGCTTCAGTTTTTCTTTTATAAACCTATTAAAAGAGACCACAATTTCACCAACTTCAGCTATTAAGAAGTTTTTGCCAGAATGTTCCCAGAATCACTTGCAAAGAAACAAACAGCTCAGATTAAAAAACAGAAAACACTCCCTGGGAAGAAAAAGCCCACGTAATATTCTTGCAGGTGGCCACAGCCTTCCAGGTCTATTTGCTGGACTTTCACCACAATTTATGTCAATTTATCATGAAGGAAAAAACCTGCTCGAGCAGCCGACTGTTTGACAAGACCAGCTATGCACACTTCACCTCCCTAGGAAATGATATTTTACTGGCACTGAGTGTTTCAGATGCTGAAAAGTATCTGAAGTAGTATAAAGTAGAAAAAAAAAAAAGGCACCTAAGCAGTAATTTTGTGTGAAAAGTATTCAAACTGCACTTAAAAAAAATCATACATTTAGGAAATGTGGTTCACAGAGTTTTGACAATTCACTTTCCCCAAAGCCAGTATTAGAGAATCCCACAGAGCTTAAGAAAAACAGTTAAGCAAAAACTGAATAAATCTATATCTCTGATCACCAGTAAATTTAAAGTTCATCCTTAAATCATGATCATCATCTGTTAAATGATCGTCATCTGTCAAACTATTAACTATGACTAGGAGCTGCACTGAGTATCAACAGGCAAAGAGCCCCAAAGGATTTTTTTCCAACCCATGTGTAGTAGTTATATGTGTATAGTAAGAAGAATAACCCTCAAGGAAGAACAAAACTCATCATTCTGGACCAAGTTTGAGTTGGAGATAACATTTTCACACATGACATTGTAATGAGACACAGAGGATTGGCTTCAAAGGTTTGAAATCAACACGCTTTGTAACAAATTCATAAGGCAGATCAAAGGAAAAGGTAAATGTGCTGTACCTTCCCCTTTCCTATTCTAACTTCTGATTAATAGGAAACAAGAACTTTCAAATAGGAATCATCAAAAGATTGTCTTAACAGGACTCCAGGACGGTATCACCTGAGCTTTTTACAAACTGCCCTTAAAAATTTAAAGACAAATGCATCCATTCAATATTACCTACTGGCTCTTATAACAAAATGCTTTTTAGATGCCAGGTCTTCAGCAGGTTCAAAAAAATCAATGCAGCTCTATAGAGTAAGAGGTCTACATCAGCAAGCAGTGTGCTTTGCTCAGAGCAGAGGTAGGAGGATTCATTACAAGGATTACTATATTACTTCTTGTAAGACATCCCTGCAACCATTTTTTTTTTTTTTTACCTGTTTTTGTTCTTCTCCTAAACTGTCCCACATCGAAGCCACTATTTTTGAAACCTCTCCAAACGTAGCATTTGGGTTCTGCCCTTTAATTGCAGCTTGTGTATCTCTGAAGAAAAGGGCATATGCTGACACTGGCTTTTGTGGCTCGTTGGGATCTTTCTTTTTCTTCTTCTTTGGAGTCTTGGGCTTCTTGCCAGAATCTGGGGCAGCTCGTTTTTCTCCAGTAGCCTGAGAAACAGCAATAACAGTCTATATATGCATGAAATATATGAAGAATACTGAAAAATTGACAGTCTGGCTTACTAATATATGGATAAAACTATTGTGTAAACAACATTTTGGAGAGTCCTGTTGTGCAAGCCTTTCTCCTACCAAATAGCATTACTCTCAGTTATTCTCATCAGATGTACTGGAACTAAATGCCTAAAGAGCTACCACCTATCGTAAACATGGCTCAGAATCAATTGTACAAGCTTCACCTGAAAAAGTGCACCATGACACCCTGAATTTCTATTAAAAATAAAATAAAATAAAATAAAAATAAAAAGATTTAATCTATAGTGTGCTTTGAATAGACGATATATGTTTTTCCATTAAGATGCAATTCCTGCAGCACAGATGCAAAAGACAAGAGCTTGGAGGCATTTCCTGGCTCCCAGACCTAAGGCTGCCAGCTTTGACACAGGTCAAGGGTTAAAAAAACCTTACCCTTAAGGCAAGAAGCAGCAGCAGCTCTGCACTTTCTCTCCACCTGCAGCGAACACCCCCTGTGCCCACCACCCACCCCCAGTGCTCCCTCTGTGGGGTCAGGGGTCCCCTGCACCTAACACCTCCTCCTGCCCCAGGAACGGGGGAACCTGGAGTAGCACCCCAAGGATGCTAGGAAAAGGACTGTGAGAGGTATATTTAGAGCCACAATATCTGTCTGCTGCCATAAGTCATTCACCAGAAGAGGGTATAGGACATGAGGTGCAGCGAGTCCTTTTACTTCGATATTTTCAGGCTCCTGTACAATACTCTTCCTTACACACAATTTCCATTAACTGTTCCACACGATTTCCATTAACTTAATGAGAAAACCTATCATGGAACAGTCTAAGTTAACCCTTTAAATATACTGCTATAATAAGATTTTTTCTCTATTTTGTTGATCATTTTTTTCCATTTCTAATAAGTTAAACTGTAAATTAACTACACTTTCAGACAGAAGAAAGCTTATTTTATTTCTTTCTGAACACACCACATTTTAAATGACTGCAGTGAACACTGATATGACAAAACTGTCCAAAGCTGATGACCAAAGAGATTCACCAGATCTATAAATCTAAAATGGATTATTAATGTATTCAGCTGAAAATAGATAGATATGCATATTCTGACCTCTGCTATCTTGGAGGTGTCATGGAAACTTCCTAAGAAGCTAAAGAGCAGAAGGGTCACATATCCCACAATACAGTAAAGTGTGTGTTTTATATGACCACACTGCAGCAGGGATGACATTGCCACATTCATGAAAACACAGAATATAGACATGTAAAGCCTACCCACTACAAAGCACAGAATAACTTACTCTATTTGATTCATCTGCATCTTCTTCGTTTATAGAGCTGGATGGGGAAGGAGTAGCTGATTTACTTGCAGGAGGGGAGGGAGAAGTGTGTGGCAAGTTAGTGCCTCCTAAATTTAGCCCCAGCTGTGCGCTTAGCTGAGACTGGTTAATGGTGGTGAGCTGAGAGGGAGGCATAATTCCTGAATGAGCAGCATCAGTCATGTGGACAATGGATCTCATAATCAAAGAATGGTCTTGGCGGTACTGAGAAACTTGTGTGTGACTCTGATCCTGAAAGAGATTGAAACAGTATTTAGTAATTAACAGTGACCAATAGCATTAGCAAGTAAAGTTATTTTTACAGGCTCACACCACTGGAACTGCCTGCTTGTGGTTTGTTTTGTTTCTTTTAACAAATTAAATACATTTTTAATAAATGAAACACAGCAACAGTTACCACACTTGCTTCAGACTTTGCTTCTCCCCCAGTCATTTTTTTGGGGTAATAAAAACTGTATTTCCTGATTTTTAAACATTTTTTCTCTTGATGCTATGTGAAATACCCACATAAACAACTGGCTGACTGATGACACAGGGAAAACATTGCAACTGAGTAGACAAACTGCTGTCAAATGCAGAAAGCAAACAAAACGGGGAGGGAGTGCGGAGAGAAAAGCATCTTCCTTTACTGACATTCAATTATTCATAGCTGTTACCAGTAACAGCAGTAGGTATAAAGCAACCCTGTTTAAAATAACTTTTAAATCCCCTTCAGACAAAGAACATCGCCCTGCCACATCTTGAGTGCAGACGCAGCAGCACTCTAGAAAACTGTTCAAGTAATCCTAATCACTCCTAAAAATCCTTTTTTGCCAACACCATACAAAATGATATGTTTTTTTATCTTTAATCCAACAATCAAACACGCGTGGAAGTAGCAAGCTATGCACCAATCACCAGTTTATTTTCTTGTACTTCACGTCTTGGAAACTCAAGTGCTTTCATGTTTTTGTCTCTACTGTTTCTTGAGGGCAAAAACTAAGTCGTCTTCTTCATCTACGCAACACTTATCACAGTTGTAAATAAAAGGAAGTCAGACCCCAGAGGTAAAAGTCAACTGGAATCTGACTATGAACAACTCAGTTTTGTTGTTTTTTTAACCACACACAGACCAATACACAATAAGGGAACATTTAAAAAGAAGATTTTTAAACCAGTAAGTGAAGAGAATAAATAGCTCACAACTTGATTTAGCAACTTGACCAGTCTATAGCCATTGTTCAAACAGACACAACCATGAGAAGTACACTAGATTTTGAAAACTCCTTCATTTATTGATAACCCACATTATTAATAGCCTAATTAGTAGCAGGTACAATGATCCTTAATGAAATGCCACTAAGCAAAACTGCAATGCTGAGAGCTCAGCATGGAACCCACCTGACTTCCACAGCAGATTTTGACTTTTCCAGTGCTCTCTTATTAAGTTTGTATAAACTCAGATCGGTGTTCAAAAATCTATATCAACATTGAGGTTTATCTCAAGTGACTTTGGTCTTACTCTTTCCCAGTGGAGGCAGTGGGCTTTGTGCTCCTGGAAACCTCTTATCTGGGACAAGTGCAGTAGTACAAAGCAGCGATGCACTTGTTAAGGAAGAAGCTTGCCCTGCCTCATCCATCTTATGTATAAGTGCTGCAGCACACCTCTTCCTTATAGCAATAACTTATTAATTCTGAATTTGGCATGCCTGTGTCTTTCTGCTGAAACCCAGATACAGAAAAGAAAGCCTTTGTAGCATAAAAGCACACATATTGTGTTGCACCTGGACCCAGTACAGATGAAGTTAACTCCACATGCTCATGATCCAGGTCCTACATGCTAGATCTTATCTTCATTTTCCCCCTGCTTGCCGAGTCATTGCCCCTTGGTTCATCATCCATACTGCACCATGCTGCTTTTCCTACTTCTTAGGGTCTTTTAATATTTTCAGTAAAGGAGCATAGTTCCTTAGAGATGAATGCATGTGCCAAAAGTGAAGCACTGATACAGAAAGATCAAAACATCAAACTTACTGGCTGAAATACCCATTTGCTTCAGGGCACCTTTCTGTGAAAATTTACGACCGTTAACTAGAGGGTCATTTTGATTCAGAATTGTATTGGCAGCGGCATCTGGAAGTCATTCAAAGTCTTTTTAAAAGGATATCACTTTCTGCATATTTCTCCATTCCTTTCTAGTTTACAGACATTGCTTTACTGCATTAAGAAAAAAAAAAAAAAAAAAGTGTTGTTAAAGCAGAGGTGGAGATCTTCAGAATTACCTTCTCTCACAAAAAGCAACGTTCTTCATTATATTGCAGGCAGTACTTCCGTAGGGCTGTTCTATGGCCTAAAAGGCTAGCCTTTGCTCTCTCTCTATTGTTACACAAAACAGGCCTTTTGGGCCTTTACACCAAGGCAACGAAATATGATGACATGGGTTACAAACGATTTACTCTAAGTCTTGTCATTTCAGTTGCATCTACGATTTTATTGAGACTAAATTCTCTTGACTTGCATTGACCCAGAATCTAATTTTATACAAAAGCCCATGAATTCTTAACTGTCACTTCTTCTGAGGCTACTTCTGAGGCTATTTGATGCTTCTGTGTTTTCTCATCAACTTATTTCATTCCTGTTTTTCTCTTCTATACCTCTTCCCAATTTTTAATCTTTAAAAACTTCACTA
Source organism: Oxyura jamaicensis (assembly GCF_011077185.1). Taxonomy (NCBI): domain Eukaryota; kingdom Metazoa; phylum Chordata; class Aves; order Anseriformes; family Anatidae; genus Oxyura; species Oxyura jamaicensis. The sequence goes on along the minus strand of NC_048903.1, from coordinate 5,085,581 downwards.
GAAGCTAGAATTAGAAACAACAATATCTTGTAATTGGCTCTCTAGCACCAAGCAGGAAAGACTTACTATATAAAAGAAGATATTTTATAACATTTCCAATCTTCTCATTACATCTTATGTGCATATGATAACCAGGAATTCATCTATTTTCTGCACTTAGAATTAAAGTTATGTGGCTAATCAACACAAAAAAAAAGGGGGGGGGGGATTTCATTTTTATTTTGCGTTTTGGTGTTGTGGGCCTCCATAGCCTCTTGTATCTGCAGAAGAGCTTTCAGACAAGGAATTATAAGCCATTGTTTATGGCTGTACAGTGGTTTGGTAATGTAGCAAGAAAGCAGGGTGGTCAACAGTACCAATGAGGTTCGCAGCATTTGTATAGAAATTCTGAGCAAATAAAATCTATCTAAGGAGGAGTATATAATCAAGAAAGCAAGTTTTCCATCAAGTATCTCACCTCTTATTTTTTTCCTTATTTTACAAAGACCAGTACTGAACCAAAAGGTTCAGCATTTCATTATGCATGAAATGTTAAACAAAGAAATGTTTAACAACAACAAAAAACATATCAAGAGAACGCCTGGAAATACAATTACAGTAAAACATCCGCAAGACACCCTAATTATATTACTACATAAAAATTGAAAAGGCAAAGCTTGTGCATTCAAAATAATCCACTGAGAATACTCTGAAAATTTTAGAGAGTAACACATGCTCATTTCTTACATAAACTTAACTACAAGTAGAAGCAGTATGTAAGCATTATGAGCATCATAAGCATTCAGGATTTTCATCACATAATGCAGAAATGACAGATTAGTTCTGAAAAAAAAAAAAAAATGTGTACTCAAGTGAACAGAAGGAAGTGTTGAGTGAACCTGATATGCTGTACTGTTCTGGACTGAAGTTATGCAAAACTTGGTGATATTAACATACAGTCAGGCACAACTCAAACACTGGTTTACTCAGCTTGACAATCAAACAAGGACTTAATGGATGAAATGGAAAACCTAAGAGAAATGACTTGTGTGATTCCTCTGCAGACTGAAGTGACTGTCTCAGATCTCTGTTTTTATTGTAATCCTACATAGTGCTGCAAAAAAATATGGTTTAGATAAATTTACTGAGGGAAATGCCAGCCACCTCTCTGGTCTCTTCAATTATACATTCTGATTTATTAAAGAAAAAAATTAAAAAGCAAAATGTGGTCCTAAATGTTTTCCCCTCTGAAAATTAATTGGCTTTCTGTCATCACTCCTGAATAGCTCCAATAGCACCCATTATGAAGAGTTTCATTATTTGCTGTGTTGAAGACATCAAAGGCACTGTGATGTTATCCATCCAAAAAATTATCCTACTTTCAACTACTCTAATCTATTTAGAGAGTCATGTCAATGAAGTCCTATTTAGTCATATTTAGAAGTCATGCCAAAGGATATGTCTCACAGCATATGCAAAATATGTAGATTGTTTTAGTTTGATTTGCAGAAGTATTAAGTTCTTGAAATTTGATAAAAATCAATTCCTCTACAGCCAGGAAAGCAAACAGAGTAATGAGACTTTAATTTAAGGTGTGAACTCTAATACTTTAATTTATACAGTGTATACAGTTAAAGGTGTTTTTCAACAATTTCTGTACCTTATCCAGCCAAAGTGAAACATACCCCTGAGAAACAAGGGAAAAACTATGGTAATAAAGGATAGCTCCTTCTTCTGATAGCAAGGCATTAGGCATCCAGTAGCTAATAGAGCCACTAACAGAGCTACTTGATAGATAAATTGTACAGAGGGCCAGCCATGACTTCTAGAGATGTCATAATTTCCACTTACCCTGCATTTTGAGTATTATTTGCAGACAATAGTTTTATCCTGGATTTCTACACTGACAAAATTTTGAACTCCACAAACATTCAACAGGATATATGAAATGTAACTAGGAAAATACTTTTTAGACCATTTTGTGTAATAATGGAGTCTCGATTAAAACCAATGTCTACAACATTCAATCATGTAAATAGGCAACACCTCCACCAAGATGTAAGGCTGGGATCTGACCCTATACTGCATGAGCCAGATTTTTAAGAAAAGTAGTCAAGTCTGTGGTAAATCTGCCAACAAAAATAGCTACACAAAAGCTAACATTTATGTTTATGCTCACTGTGCCCTGGTTTGGGAAGTTGGCTTAAAACATTATATATTCTTTTGCCTTAGGAATTTGTCACTGTCAATGTAACATAAGCTGATGTAATACTTTGAAGTATTCGAGTTGAAGCAAATGCACTTCAATGTAAAGAGTAGAATCCTCAGTTGGGCTTGTCTGTAAATTACTCCCTTTAGTTTTGGGCAAGTCAGCATATCTCCAGAAGAAATCCTCAATATTCTTTTTCTCCACGAGCAATATAGAGATAAAAGAATCCATTAATCTAAATTTTTACAAGATTGGAATTCACTGCCAGTCAAAACAAATCAAACCAACAGGATGCTTTTTTCTGTCAGAGATTAAATCCTTACTTAATAGAGTATAAAACAGTTGCACTTGGTAACGCCACCACTGAAGAAGTGTCCTTCCTCTCCCCCCTTCAGATACTGTGATCGGTGATGATCTGTCAAGCTACAGTTATCAGGAGATCCACTACAAGCAGTAGCTTCTTTTTTCTAGCAATGAGAACACTCCTAGGTTTTCCTTTGTGTCTCTGTAGTAAAGTAAACCTTGCCTAATTTAATTCCCAAATCAAGGCTACAACAACAAACAGTACATGTCAGAGAAAAAAAAAAAAAAAAAAGGAGAGAAAAAAAAAAAAAAAAGATGTCTGCAGATGGATCTGAAAGATTGGTTGGTGACAGGAGGCTTATGCACATTCTGCTGCCTGAAAGACATGAAGAGCATGCAATCTCCTGGTCTGTGCACTCCCCTAGTCCCAATACATCAGAAATTACTGTTTTCTGTTCACACAGAAAGAGCACATAACCCAGAGAAGGGGCATGAAGGAGAAAAAAAAAAAAATAACATTAGGGCCCACTGATTCATTCCTCAAAACTGAGCAACTATCTCCTTTTTTTCTGTCAGTCTCAGATGTCTGTAGAAATTCCTCTGTCTAGAAATAAATCTATTGCTATATGATTTTCTTCTATGGCTACCACCTCCAAACTAATTTACCATGTTTTCTTTGAATCTTTCTCATCTACTGTCCCTTGATTTTGTTTTTTTTCCCCATGCTTTTCTTTCAGGTCAGTGACCCCTCCTGTGGCTGGTGTGCGTTCTACCCCTGGGCAGCGCAGAACTTCTTTCTCATCAGACAGCCTGACCCGTGATGTCGGGTGGTTACAATGCCGAGACCACCAAATGACAAGTTAAAATGATTCCTTCTACGGAACGACGTTCGGGGAGCAGGCAGGAGGAACATACCTACGCCAGGTGGTGCAGCACCACCTCAGAGGTGCAGCTAGTGCCAAGAGATGAAGCCAAGCAGCCTGGGTGCCTGCCACACCAACACGGCCCCGAGCCCCAGCTCTGGCTCTCCCTGCCTCACTGCTCCGTGCCCCACCGGTACCAGCTTGTTCACAACAGGCTCAGGTAGCTCTAACATAATGCTGCATTACATGGTGAGGAATCACTAAATGCTCACAGCTGGGCAAAATCACACAGCCAAAGCAAGCGATAAAAGACTTTCCTCATAATGCTCATAATGCTTGAGCAGGTCACCCAGCCAGCCTGGCACAGAGCTCTTGTGGTTTGGGAGCCTCATTCTCACCCATCTACTTTCCTGTCAAACCACATCTGTCCGAAAGATGACCCGAAACGCTCCTCTTACAGTCCCCAAAGTGGGCTGAAGGGGCAATGCTTCTTGGTTGTCTCAGCTGCATGTCGAGCCTTTCTGTTCTGAAAGGGCCTGTGCTCTTGCAGATGGATGGCACCTTGGGCTTGCTATAGCCCTGAATCCCACAGCGGCCACTACTGATGCTTTAGCATCACCTCATTCACAGCTTATTTATAGTTCAAGTTCTACACCACTTTGCAGACACTTTTAAAAGCAGGCACGCTGATCCTTCCCCCCCCACCTCGGCTGCCTACCATACTTTAAGCCAGTCTGAATCACAGTCCTTTTGGACACGGGATCCAACAGCATGATCACGAGGTGCGTGTGACTCAGATCACAGATCTGGGCTCTGATCTGATCAGTCTGTTGGCACGAGGAGCTTCTATCCAAATTAGCAGTGCAGGCTTAGGTCTGCTGTATGCAAACAGCGAAGGCACATTGCAAACAAACACTGGAGAGTTGAAATGAAGTTCTGCAATGTCAGGTAAGTGCTGTTAGCAGTTTTGTTACGACCTCTGCAACTCCAGGTGCTTCAGCTACCAAATCAAAGGCAGACTTCAAAGGTCCTTATTATGCAGAAAGCATCATGGGGAGAGACTGCAAGGAAGCATGACAACCAACAAACATTACCAAAGGTAACATAAATTGTGTGAGGAATGTGGCGGGGGGGCAATGACAAACGACACACTCAGGTGTTAGGTGGCATTTGTTTAACACTGCCGCAAGTGCTGGTATTGATGTGTTGTGCCTTTGTCTTTGGGATTTTTGTTGTTTTCTGTTTTTTGTTGTTGTTGTTGTTTGTTTGTTTGTTTGTTTAAGCAAATCAGAAGAGTAGGTCTCATTATCTTCCATATTATCAGAATCAAGCTTCCCCCCACCCCCCCCCCTTTTTTTTCCAGCTACCTGGCAACATAGAATATAATCAAAACTCTACAAAGACTCCATATTTCTTTATAGCTTGAGAACTGGAGGTGAAAGCTGAGTATTGGGTAAGCTGTCCATGAGGAAACGTGGCTGGTAACAGTAGAGAACAGGAGGAATTGCAAAGGCAGTTTTCAACTGACCCAAGAATGAGGGGGGCTGGACCCAATGCAGCCTTTCTCCAGGTACAACACATGCAGCAGACCAGCACCTGCCTCATCTGGCTGACGTCAGGAAGCTTCAGGTCAGGGTTTGCTCACACCTGACTTGAAACGCAGGAGGCAGAAGAGTTCAAAGCCATGGCCCAGGCTTAAGACACAGCTTGTGCCGACGGTCAGGTATGTCCACACTCCTTCTGTGCTCACTTCTTAGGTGCATGGACGCTTCCTGACAGCTTCCTGGTGGATGCAGCACTTTCCACACCTTCATTTGGCACCTTCCAGAATCTTGTGGAGTTAATGGATCCTGATGTAGGCATTATGAATATCACGCAGGCAGAGTCTTTTTTTCCCAGACTCTTCTGCCAATATTTGTGTATTTTTCTTTTTCCACATGGAAGTCCCTCATAGCTGGGTAGGTTAATAACCTGCTTCCACTATTTTTCCCCCAGCACCTGCAGTACCTGCTATTCAGACAGGTGTCTTTGGGAACAGCTGCCGCTGTTTCCTACGGGCAGGTCCTTTCTCGTGGTTACTCGGACAGGAAATAGTTTACACTGACCATCAGACGAATAAAGATTCAGTTAAGGATTTTGTTCTGCTTTGAATTACCAACTTTTGAAAAGAACGCGAGAATCCGTTTCCTTCTCCAACCATAGCAGCTCATTAACAGATGGCCTATTGTCTCCGTATCGATGAGAAAGGAGGAAAGAGCACGTCTCACAGAAAAGTGACTATATTATCTACTCTAAGCATTACAATGTCACCGAGGACATAAGAATCTACACACTATTAAAAACTCTATTATTCAGTATATCATTAGGCTGCGCTGTCTTCATCTCCCGTGGAAGTTGTAGCAGTTTCTGTACAGAAACAACTGCTGCCTATGGCCTCCGGGGCTGCAGCCCATTGTCCACCTCCCCCGGGGCCCTGCGAAGAGGGCATACGTGCTCTCTGAACGGTGACTAAAAATGCACAGCTATGTCACTAGACGCAAAATATTTAACCATATACAAATTAAATATATATATATATATTTGTAAAGACTTGAAACCTCATCAGTGATGCCCACAGCCCAAATCTGCAGGCAGAAGACAGAGGGACACACCTCCTGGCTGGTAACAGGCACCAGAGCTACAAAATCCCCAGGGAGCCCTAACAGCCTAATTTCATGAAGCATGAGCCACCGTTTGAAAGATTCTGTGTATGACCAAATGTCACCTACCTGAGCCATGAGAACATCATTTAATTTGTGATTACTTAGTTTTGAGATTATTTTTTCCCAGTACCACAAATTATTAGAAACAGCCACAAAGTCCAATGCAAACCAGATTTATGATGTTAATCTGGAACTTCAGTTCAGTAGCCCACCTTTCTCAAAGGACAAATACAGATAAGAAAACTGTGAAGATAATCCTTAGTAAGAATAGCTGCTATTCCTATAACTGAATAATTTTAACCTCCCTGAATTAGTTGTATGTTTTGGATTACAGATGACAATAAACACGTTCATAACACGTTCATAACAAGCGCTTGTTTTAAAAGACTGTTCCAGGCCTTAAACGCATTAATGACCCATGAAACAACTGCTTCATCTGCAACACATTAAACAATGTTGTTATAATGTTGTATTAATTGAAAACCTACTGCATTCTCTCTAAATATAAGATTACAGACTGGATATTAGAAGAGAGATTTACAAAGTAGTTTCTTTGTAAAAGGAAAATTAAACATATAAATTAAAGCCATGCAGGTGAGTAGTGAAATAATTATCTTGAAAGCAATTTTTAATCTTCTGTTAATCTGTTCCTCGAAAAATTAAATTCATAATCTGGGAATAAACTCTAAGATTTTGACCTTTACATAAAAGGTACCACTATTTTGAAACATCAGTAATATTTCTGTTTTATGCAGTCTTTAATAAGCTGAAATTTGCAAGTTGGATCTTTAAAGCCACATCATTGCGCTGTTTACCTAGGAAGTCTTCTTGAAATAAAAGCAATAGCCACCACGCCTTTAGTTTGAGCACAGCGCCACTCTTAACTAGTAATGTAATTAAAGATGAGCTTATTCCACTATGAATTAGCCTTATCTGTGCAGAATCCTGAATGCTCTGAAAGCATTGCAACAATTATAAACAGGCTCAAATCTTCATCAAATAGGAAACGCATTTTCTCCAGCAACGTAAGGAATATAGGGAGCAATACATGTAAAATTATCAGTCTGTTTTTGTAACATCTGTACTTTTTTGAATAAAAGAGAAAAATCAGACTGAAAAGAGACAATTATTTTACTGTCTGTTTCTTAGATACCAGAAAGAGAATTTTGAAATTCATCAAAGCTAACCTTCTGTTATGTACAACAGGCTAAGCTGAAAAGAATGTTAACAAGTTCAATTTTCATTCAATCAGCACTACTGCTCTCTGAAATGTTTCATTGCAGGAAAGAAATAAAAATAATCTATATGGTAATTATGAGGATGAATCCCCCAGTAACTTTCAGCTACATGAAAGGTCAGTTCTATTCAAGATATTTTATCAGTCCCCTGCACATACTCCTGTCCTGTCATTTTAAATCTGAACAGCATTTTATTTTCCCATTTACAGCTACCTGCAGAATTAAGTACTTAAGCCAAATAAGAAAAAAAAAAAAAAAAAAAAATGTTGAATGCTGGCAAAGGCTATAATAGCATGGAGATAAATCGTTCAGCTGCTCTCTCTCAAGCCTCTGGGGCTGCAGATTTTTCTTCTCCTGGTGCACTGTGGGTATTCAAAACTTGTTCAACATGATTTCATTTCATTTCAGGCACTGCCTGAGAAAACTAAATTACAGAATCAATCATACAGAAGGTCAGAGTGAGACTTCATTACAAGTATTGCATGCTTGCATGAATATCTTTCATTTATGACTGACCCAATATGTCACAATAGCTGTCTAGTAAAAATAATCCACTTTCTGAAATTGATGTACTACTGATGTCAATGCTACTCAGCAGGCTGGGCAGATTATAGAGAGGTGTTAAAAAAAGGAACCCTCAGGAGCACAAGTTGTAGTTTTATAGAATTGCCTCAGTTTGCAGATTAAAATAATTTTTCTATGGTCAGCTCAACAGAAAACAGAGCATTAATATAAAATACTGGGGGTTGATTTTTAATTAGGATATTCTTGTTGATTTCTATTTACTTATATTCAAGCATTTATAATAATAATATTTGCATCATTTAAATCTGTATGTTCTTTGGAGTCAAACGTACATCAGCACTTCACTTTTCAGTGATTTTTTTTTAATATAAGGATTTTTTGTATGTTATTAAAATATGAAAACTAATCTATCTTCCTCAATTTTCCACCTTTTTCTTGCTGTTGTCTGTTTTTAAACGTAAAAAAAATGCTGTTAAGTAAGATAAATGTGTTGTGTTTGTTGCCAATAATAATGAAGTTAATCAGCATTGTGACAAATTGTCACTCCTTCCACAGTGTAATTCAGTGTGCCTGGATCCAGCTCCTCTGTGTCCAGAACTGCCTTGTTCTTAATAGTATGAGCAATTGTTAACTCATCAATACAAGCTTTTAATAATTGCTAGGCCACATTTATACAGTGAATAAATACCTTCCTTGCACTGTGAATGATTTTTTCAATATAACAATGCACAAAGAATATGTTAAAAAGATTTTTTTTGTCTGTCTTCCTGTGGGAAATATGTGAGATACTTGCAGAAGTATTATGAAGTAGCTAGCCAACTCCGTACCCTAAGGGAGACATAGGAAAACCTTGACATAACCTATTTTTAACCATGCCTCTGGTGATTCTGCATTCAAGTTTATAGGTGAACATGTCAGGTAGTACATAGCAAAAAAGCCAAAGACACACAGTATTAATCATAATTCTGTCCGAGCCCATTTTCTTTTTTCAACATTTGTGATTTAAAATCTCATGACATTTCTTCAAGGTGAAATTCTTCTACTGGACTTTTCAACAGGGTAGAACTACATTTATCTAAATTAAATATGGCTTACAGTAAAGCTCTCTAATGCTTCACAAGATAACCAATAAACTCAATGCAGTTCATATTAAAAAAAAAAAGTTTGTATTCAGCTAAAGAAGCTTTAGTGATTAGCAATACATTATTAACACAGCCTTTAAATAAGACTATCCTAGTATCACTGGATAAGAACATTGTTCTATAAGTGTATACGAACATCATAATTATTTTACAGCCCCATCTTTAGTTCTTTCAGATATAGTAAATTCAATTGACCATGAAATGAAATTTCATAGTCAAAATGCCTCCTTTACATTTTTTTTATTGCTGCAATAAAGTTTTTATAGCTCCAAGGCAAGGTAATTCATGAAATGTCTAATTTAAAGATGAATTCTAATATTATTAATAAATATTTACCAGTTTAATAGAGTGCACATTTTTCACATAAAATATGATGTACTGTTTTCATTTTCTATTTTTAAAATACAGATTAATGGCTGGAAAATTTGAGAACTAAGGAGCATTATGTGAGTTCAGGGGAAACCTATGCAAGGACCCTCTGTTAGTATTTTTAAAGTTCCTGATGTCACCCAGCATTTATGAGCAGAGGAGAAAAAAGATCACTGACTAAAATGCAGTGGTAGGGGTCACTCCATCTCACAGTACAAAACAAATCTAGCAGTTGTCAGGAAGTGTCTGACACATGAACCTCCCCGCGTGGCTCCTCTGTATCAAATCCCCCCATTCCTCATCAATTCTCTGTGACAAAACTGCACACAAGTCCCAAAACCACAGCTTTGAATTGGCAGTCACCCTCGAAAATATCACTGGATTATTGGGATATGAAGGCAGGAGCTTCTCTACATCTTCCCTTTGACCAATAAGGGAAGAAATTCTTACGATTGCAGTCAATGTAAACTTTGACTTAATGGAAGAATGGCATTCAGTGAAAATATGCAAAATGACATGGCAATCCAGGTCAGGTTACAAACCACTTGGTAACACTGGGGGAACTCTCCCACATGTAACACAAGACCGATCCAGCTTATGGTATGTATTACATATTCCTGAACAAGTTTCTTTCCATTCAGCACACACGCACTCCACTGCTTTAGTTTTCAGGCATAACATTCCCAACTCTAAAGTTTTATTAATTTTTTTCTGTGTTTGGCACTCAGTTTGTCACCCAACATGGCCAGGGCATACAAAAGCCCATGCATAATGAGATCTGAAAAGAAGTATCATATCCTTCAAGGCCTGTTTCAGGCAGTCCCTTCTTTGTGCCTGTGGAGTTACTGAACTCTGTACCTCCTAAAGAGTGCGCAGTTTGTGATTATTTCTGTATTAGGGCTACCTACTCTTCATTACCTCAAAGGAAACATTAAACTTTGCAATGAAGCCAGAAGCCTGGAAAATTCCTGAGAAATTTGCTGTGTGTTGATTTGTAATTCTTTAATTAATTGTCAGTCACCAGAATAATAAAAAGGAAAAAAAAAAAAGTACATGAAATTATAATAACATAGCGACCTTTATTATAGTCCAGCAGTAAATTTGTATTTTCACTTCAACAAGTTTAGCAAAAGGTCTGTGAAACAGCTGATCAGAATAGCTAAAGCTGATATAACTGCTGAAGCTAAACATTCACCCTGGCTTTAATATGCAATACAGGAACTAATTCTAATGGCAACCGTTGAGTTTAAAATGCTAAGTATGATAAACGGACTCACAGCTATGTCTCATGCCTGGGAGTAGGAATGTTACTGCCGAGGCTTAGAGAAACTCACACAAGAAGACTCTCCAAAGGTGGGGAGACTCTCTAAAGCTGAAAAGGGAATGCACCAAGGAAGTGGAAAGTGCCCCCATATAATCTCCCACCACAATCGCAGCCACGCAGTGTGAACAGATTCTGGAGATGACTTAATACAGCCTTGGTTTTTAGTGTTCTAATTACCAGGAACTATCACTGAAATTCACCTAGAAGCCCCATCACTCAGCCCTTCCCCACAGCCAGATCATTCCTCCCCATTCTTGAGGGCTCCAAAATGTCACAGGAACACAGAAATGAGGCTCAACCCACCATAGTCTCGGGTCAACAGGAGCACTGGACAAGTCTTTTTACGGCCCTGTATTTCTGAGTATATGTTCAGTTAATGCATCCCTACCACTCTGTTAGTAGTTAAATAATAATTATTATTATAAAGGTCTAGCCCATGGAGTATACAGAAAACAGAAATTTATATGCATATTACTGCCGGTATAAAGTGTCTGCATCCCTTTCTGAACTACTTTCAATACTGTGCTTTCAGAATATCCTGCAGGCTGTCAAGTGTGGGTCTTACACTTGAAATGTGGTCAAAAAATTCCTTCTAAATGCTGTAGTTCACCCTGGCCAACACCATGGTGCTTCAACTCATGCTGCCAATTATCAACTGTACAACAAATTCTTGAAATCTAGCTGCAGTTGGGATTCACGTGATGCCAATGGACATGGGCTTCCAACTCTGTTCCCAAAATTAAAATTCTATGTTTATAAAGCCTGACTGCTTCTTTACAAGAGATCTGTTTACACATAGTATAGCATTGCACTGTACATTAACAACCATGTTTATCTTCCTGAATCCACCAATATTAAACCCTTAAACATTTGCCAACTGCCTTAGGGAACTAAATAATAACATATCATTGTTCGCTGTGCAACACTGACAACGTGTCATCACTCATACAGAATATGGCTGCACATAATGCAGAACATTGGCAAATGCTTGGTCGGACCACAATACCAAGAAATGAAACACATCTTTGGAGAACTCAGCTAAAACTGATACACAACACAAATCGACGTTACTATGCTTTGACAAACAAGATTTTACAGCAGAATCACAAAAAGAACTGGACCTACCATATGCAATCCATTGTTGTGGATGACGCCATCTTGCTCCACAAGATTTCGGGATATCGTAATAGAGGGAAGATCCAAGCTCTGTGGGGGAAACTGAGGCGTAAATTCATTTCCTTGTGCAGGCAGCTGGTCACCAAGGCCCTGAAAGGGTAGCAGTATATCTGCCATCCCCAGTGCAGGGTCCGATTCCGGCGGGGGCGTAATGGGTGGGATTTCAAACTCCTCGTCCCCAAGGCTCGGTGTGTGGAACGTCTGCTAAAAAAGGACAGGACAAGATGCACCACGTTAGGGCACACTGTTCTCCAAAGCCCTCTTTGGATCTGCCATCCAAATCTTGCTTTGTTCTCAGATGCAAACTCTATATAATAAAAAAAAAGATTTCATATACTAAAGGAGTTTGTATACTGATACATACTGATTAAAGATTTAAGTCTCATTATCATATGGCTTTAATGGAGTATCAGTATTAACAGTTTTTTAATGTGTACTTAATTAGCAACATCTGTCTTTGTTGTTAGTCTGAATATCAGCTACATTGGATTTGGCTGTATAACAAATTACCACTTTATTGATATGTTAGTAAAATGGCACAAACAGCTTATATTACTCTCATGCTTCATAAAATACTGACAATTTTGTAGCACACACACAACATTAATTCAGCACTGACCATTTCACATCTTTTGTTTCCTTTTTATCCACTAATAAACATGAAATATTATAATTCTGGTCTTTATTTCTTTTCTTTTCCATCCCCAAGGTACAATGCATCCTTCTATATAGGCGTTATAATTTGGAGGAGAGAAACGTACAAAGGAGTGTGGGTGATTACAGCAGCTTCCAGTGCTTTTTAAAGCCAGCCAGCTTTGTTTGAACAGTAGGTTTGTTACGAACTAAACACCTGTTAAGATGCCTTGAGCAAAACGTTTACTGCCAGTTATCTTCAGGGTCTGTGCGTGTTCGTACGTGTGCCTGTGTCTGTCAGAGAAGATCTTTATTCAAGTAGAGTCTGTATCTGGCTTCAGCACTGCCGACATTTATTTGGGAAACAAATGAGCTGTGCTGATTCAAATTTCTTGTGAGTCAAATTAACTTTCATATATTATTTCGGGTCCACTGCTACTTAATAATAGAAATCCAGTGCTTGAAATCAGGCCATTTTAAATGTACCCAAATCAGGACAGTCTTGATCAAGTCGGGCAGTTGGCAATCCCAAAATAGGCACTCTGTCTTGTTCTGGACATGTAACACAGCTCTGGGATTTGTTTGTTTGCATTAGTTCAGGATCCTAGTTGAGAGCAAGGGAAATTGTTTTATGTATTATTTACATTGTTTGAAAGAGTGACTTAATGCCAGTTAATTTAAAAATGATATGTTCAGTGAAAGATCTCATTAACTGCTGCAAATTGTCAGCCTTCAAACTGTTAATGATGATATAAATTAATAACCGCTTGAGAGAAGATGGAAACTGAAACACAAGTAAAACCTTTGCTTGCATATAGAACCTGTCAGCTGTCATTATTGGTCTCACACCAGAAATGATGAGGTCCCAGACTGCTGCAGTCTGCACTACTGTCAGTCTGCCGAGACTCGAGGTGCAATACTGTAACTTAATTCTGGACCTGAAAGCTGGGCCGGCGACGGGGAGACGTTTGACTTCCCCTCCGCTATATCACAAAAGGTGTAAATTTTGATTCCTGTGTATCCCTTAGTTCACAAACACAAAGGATGGATTGGCCACGAGAAGTGGTTGGCTAATGAACATAACCCTATGGCTGCATTTGCAGTTATTTTGGCACTAATGTGGTCTAGTAACAGATGCAACTGTAATTTGTGACTCATTTGCTACCCCATTACTGCTTAATGAAATCTAACATATCACATTAACAATACGGATAAACACTCATTCTTGATATGTGGCATTTGGCTGTTTTCATTACCACTGTAATTAACACTTGAAATATTATTTCAATAAATATTTAAGGTGCTTTAAAATGGGTCGTGGTAATCATGACATAGAGACAGAAAACATAAAGCAAATGTGTGGCTTCTTAGCCTGAATGTACTCTAGGATTACACTCTTAAGGCATTATTTACAGGAATAAAATGGGCTTCTAGCTCAGCAGTGATCATGCCCAAAATCCTAGCAGGAAAGCTACATTTGTGTTAATGTAAAAACACTATAATTAAATACATTGTAATGCAGTAATTGCAAAGTTAGGTTCATGCCTTAATGCAAGCAGTAACACTTAAGGATATTTCTATTCCTTGTTCAAGCAAAGGGGGTCAGTGAAATCAGTATTATTACAGTGTGCTTGAACCTCTCTTTATTTGTGTTTATAAGATAGTAGTAATTAAAAGAATTGGATCTTCTTTCCTCATCTAACAATAAATCTCCGACATCTGTATAAATATATAACGCAGTTACACAGTAATACAATATTTTATTTAGAGAAGCCCCACTCATCTTAATAGTCACGGCTTACTACAAATGGGAGAGCAAATTGATGTATAACATAACATTTTTAAAATGTGGATTTAATTCTTACAATATAACATTTCCGAGCGTGTATATATCTTTTTTTAAAAACATATCAAGGACCTAAGAATGAAGATGAAATAGATGTAATCTCAGAAGAAAGAAAGCCCCTTAGTGAAGTAGTCTTAAATCCAAATCACTGGGCTATTCAGCCTGCAGAAATGGTCTGAATAGTATGCAATTTGGGATTGCAGAAAGGTGCTGTTATGACCAAGAGATGGTCTAACATTTGTGGGATTTATCCTACCAATCATATATTTTTTTTAAAGTTATTAACTTTTCAAATATTTATATCTTGCATGTTTTAAAAAAAACTATGTGCACAGTTAAATGCCATCTGTACTGAAATGTTCAAAACATTTGTTCCTTTTGATAAAAATGCAAATCTGGAGAACTGTTGTATCAACATATAACAGCCAATGTCTGACACGGTGAATTATCACAGCTGGAATTAAATTGTCTCTGAACAGCTGCTGGCAGCAGAGCTTTCATCAATGTTTGATTCAAATGTAGGAAAGAAATTCTACAGAAAGAAACATCATGTTGTCATTACAGATGGGGTTTGTGTTCATTATCACAAATAACACTGGAGCTAGTGCCAAACAATATTCCCTTATCTAAGCAGTCTTGCTGGGTAAAAAAGAGATGGTGACCATTGTATAAATGATTCATAAAATATGACTCCTAATTCTAACCTTCGTATTTATTGTTACACCTTTCTACTTATTTTCTCCAAGATCATTTTTTTTTAAAAAAGTACATAAGAATACCTCTGACTGAATCACCACTTACTACATGAAAAGTCAAGGCTGCCCAGGTTTTAACCTTTTCTTATGTCTGGAAGATCATTTATGGCATACACCTGATATAAATATTGAGTTATTTTTCTTTGTATTGCCACACACACTGCTAGGCAGTGCATCATGCATTTTCCATCCTTCCCACTCCCTTTGGAATAAAAGCTGTTGATTTTTAGTGACAAGCAAAAGGTGTTTCTAACTGGAGCTGGGGTCAATATTAGCATGTTGATAGTCTATTAACTGGCTGGAAGGAGGCACCACTGTAACAACAAATACACAGATTGCAGCTGCCGTACCTTTCTCCTGTTTCCCTTCTCAAAGCCAGTGCTCAAATCCATCACCTCTACAGCCCAACCAGCCTCCACCAGCCCAGCCCCCAGGTTTGCTCTTAATCCCTATCAGACGTTTCCCTCACCCAGCATGCTGGGTTGGTTTTGTTTTTCTAACTTATATGAGCATTAAGAATCCAAATCAAAATATTTGTATGTATAACAGAAATTAGCACATTAGCTGCTATTGACTATTACTAAGCTTGTTTTGAAAATGTACACCTACTGTGCCTTTTATTTGTTTCCTTCTGTTTATGATTTTTTTTTCATACATAAAGCAGATTTGTTTCTATTGACATGCTATGTAAGTAACAGCCTTATGGACAGCTAAATTGACTAGTAATGGAGAGCTGTCAGGTTATTTTCTTTCTCATTAAAGTCTTTATTTTGTGCTCCATAAAACACACAGAAATTCAGCACTTCACTCTTCATCCATTCGAAGTCTGTTAAATTATCAAAGCAAACAGCAGAATATGCGCATAGATAAAAAAAAGAAAAACATCTACCTCATTTGCAGCAAGAAATGCATTATTTGCCTCTGCCATGTTCATGTAGTTGTTATTGTTTCCAAACTGAAAGAAAAATAAATATTTGGATTTTAATGCATGCCACAATAAACTTTTCTTTACCCCATCACCAGCATAGAAAAGTTTAAGAAAAGCAAAACAGATAAGATGTGATTTTGCAGGTGTCCTTTGAAGTCAGAACATTATTATTTAACATTATTATTATATATTCTGCATCCCCAGGTCTGTACATGGACAATCTCCAAGCGTACCTTTTCAACTTTCTGTGTCACAAAGCCATCCCACAGGCCTAGGGATGTCTTTGGAAATTAAGTGCCCATTACAAATAGACCATTCCCAGAAAAGGCATTTCAAATCTGCTACACTTCTCCTGACACACATAATTATATTTCTGCAGATGATCTTGATCTTGAGGACAGCTGTAGCTAGAAGTAGCTTTTGTATTACTGTTCCAAGCAGAGCTGGCTTAAAAGAGATGAAGGTAAGAAGGAGAAGAAAGAGCATCTGCAGCATTGCTTTTAAAATCCCATTCTTTCCACAAAATCAAAAAGCCAAACAATCCCCCCTTTGTCTATCCTTCATTCCAGTTGAGCTCCCACCCCCACTGAACTTTAAGGCCAGAAGACTTTGCTGAGGATTTTTCACATCAGAGGAACAGCATCACACGGAGACTCCAAGATCTACCCGGGCTGGGTGACCGCTTGCTCCTGCTGGGGTGCAACGCCTCTCCCAAACAAGTGATCAGAAAGGATCCTCACAGATACCATTAAGTCATTTCCTCCAAACGCCCAAGTATGAACATTTGTGGATGTAGATAAGTACTTCTACAGACTGAGCACAGAAAGGAAGAGATTATCAGCATTTGGTTAATTGGCAGTTAGTGTGCCTTATTCCCTTAAACGGCACTTCCAACGGCAGGCAGGTGCCTAGAGTCTTTGCTTCCAGGAAAAGACACCATGCATGTCATGCAGCTACCATATAAGACACTAAATTATTTTTTTGTGTGTTTTCAGATTTCTAGTATCGGGCACGGTGCACATTGCAAGAGCATCAAATGAGAGCAAAGTGCTGCCGCTACAACGCCCTACCGTGTATTACTGCTGCTGAACCACACTAAGCATTCTTCCCTAAGCTCCCATTTTTTTACTTCTGTAAAGCAAACTTTTTCAGAGGTTTATCTTGCCAGACCTTGCCAGAAGAAAACAATACCAACCACAAAAAATCACAACTCCCCCCACCCAAACCAAACAAAAACAACAAAGTACAACAGCAAACAGTACCAGCAGCAGCAGCAGCTCTGCAACAAGTGCTTGATGATTGGTAACCATACACTTGCAGAGATTGTTTTTCTTTCCAAGCAAGAAACCCTGTTGTGCTCCCAGAGCAGGTGAACCTTTCCTGAAAGGAAAACCACTTTGCTCCAGCTCAATTTGCTCTTGCAGTGCTTGGTGCCTGACTGTTTTTAGCAGGGAAATGTTTCAGACCGTGACTCTCTCCAGTTCCCGCAGCATCCTGGAGCAGTGGGGGGCCCACGAATGATCCTTTCAAGAGAGATTCTTTCCCTGAAAACTCCAACATCCATTTCACAAAATAAGACCAAGTCAAATGAATGAAAAAAGAGAAGTTGAGGAAACTGTAATGACAGAGGGTGAAAAAAGGAACATGGACACAAAGAACTAGAGCCTCATGTCCCTTGTGAATGTACTGTCATTGAGTCCTGAGCAACAAAACAGTGGAGATCAAGTTGTATCAAATTCCATACTTAGTATGTGCTTAAAATGCTGATTCTTTCTACCTGTATCATGCGTTAAAGCAACAGAGGCCCTAAAACGACAAGTAGGCTGCCTCATAATTATTTAAACTGTTATCCTCAGCTACTGAAATAATGTCATCCACCTTTAAAAGCCCAGATGTCACCCATTTTGGGGAGAATTAAAAAAAAAAAATCAAATGAAATTGCACATTGTAGTTACTGTCTTGGCACAGAAGGATGTCTGTGCGTGGATTTGGGGCACCAAGATATACTACTTCAGCTCAACAAGGAGGTCAACAGGATAGATTTTTTTCATGTCAGCCAGTGGCAAAGGATTCACATAAAGGAACACCAATGGTTCCAGTAGAGCTGTTCTTTCTACAGTAACTATATATATATATAAAGTTTTTCAAATAATACCTAAATGCAAAGGCACAAAATGCACTAACAACTAGCTCTAATACTGGATAAATAAGTTGGAACAAACCCAATCCTATTTTCAAGAGCTTAGAGTCTTAGGGGCTCCAGAACCTCAAAATGGGAGTGCAGCTGATTTTTATTTATTTTCTATTTTTTACCTCAGAGGGTAAACTTCTATATAGTTTTGATCCACATGTGTTCCTCACATCACAACTGCTGCTGGTTTGAATGCCAACCATTTTTTCCTTGTGACAGCATACTTTTCCATTTTATTAAGGCTGTGGAGGCAAATGACATAATGAGGAACGTCACAGCTAGAAGTTGCAACTACATGGCCTTAGATTCACTCCGTTATTGGGGTACAATATTTAGGATTCTATTGTGTATGACTCAGGCACTGATGTCAGAACCTGGCACATTTAAGCTTTTGTTAGTGTGGGTCCTAATATCGCTGAAATTTATTTTTTCTCTCTGAATTAGAAATCCATTTAAGGCACACAACAATTATCAGTGAGTATTGCTAAGATTAAACTTCCTTATTATCTAATGGTACCTATAACAACAAAAGAAAATAAAATGGTTATTATCTTAAGGACCTAAACAATTCAAAAAACAAATTAAGCTTAGAGTGAAATAAGAACTGGGTTAGAAATCCTCTTCTGAACAGTTAGTCTGCGAATGTAATTACTGAAGAAACTACAGCTAATCAGCTGTGAATTGTATCCATTAATTAGTATTTGCCCTGGAGAAATGAGAAAAATCAGTAACAATGTTAACACTGCAATGCACTGATGAGTACTGAAACACAGGGCCCTCAGCATTTAGTCAAGCAGGTGGCTCCAATGGTCCAAGTAATTTAAAAAGCTCTCACCTGAAGTGCGGAGCTGGAATTACAAAGCACCCCTTGCATATCTTTGTATCTATATAAGGCTATAATTAATGGCTTTTAATTTAGAAACACTTTGTGATCAGCTGGGAACAGTTATAAATCATTCTAAATAGAACAAGGGGTTCTTGTCTATTTTAGTAAAATAATTTGGGAAAGATGTTTTCTGTGAAATGACTCTTGTTACAATCAACACTTTTCTCCGTTTACTTTCTGAAGGATCACTTGCCCAGACCCCTCATAAACACGACAGAGCATTCCAACACTTGACAGCGGGCATCCAAATTAAAGGTTAGATCCCCCAATTAGGTCTGCCCAGGCACAGTCCTGTGGGGTTCCATCTCTTGTGTTTCCTTGGGACAGAACAAGATTAAGATGCAGTACCTAGTCCAGCTATCTTTTAATTTCATGCTGGCTTTGTGATGTTTTGCAAATGAGTTAGCCACAGCCATGAGCAAGGTTTTACATAAACTTTTGCATCTTAAGATCCTAGAGCACCCCAGGTCCGTTACTACAAAAGCAGATTTTTTTTTCATCTTCTTTTGTCGACATATACCATCAACCCACTTATACAGAAGTAGCTTTGGCCTTTGAAGCAACATGTGCAACATCAACCAAATGAGGCGCTCAGCACACTACTACTCGTTTCCTTTGTTTTCAGGAATTCAACAAACTCCATCTTAAGTTTCAGTAAACATATTAAGCCTGAGTACCATAACTTTCTGCTGCAGCAAATCAATGCAAACCATACACAAGTGCTGATCGCACAAAATAGACTGCAAACAAATGAATCCTCTTCTGAACTTGTTCTGATTCACAGCTTTTGTTGTTCATGAAAATTGTTGCACTAAAAGTATGACAGTTCAGTCCTATACTCTTTGAAAGGCCCTTGAACTGGCTCTGCTGAAATCTGTAAGCACTAACAAGAAGGCTGTTAGGAGAGACCAAGTGTTTGCTTACTAACACCTTGTATAAAGAATGTCAAGAAAGCTGATTGATTCTAAAATCGCTTGTTGAAGCTCTTAGCTTTGACTACCAAAAACAACGTCCAACATCTAGACCTCTTTTGTAGGAAGGGTCTGTATTTGTAATGCCAAGAGAGAATTAATGCCTTCTATTCTATCACATGCCCAAATGAAGACCAAAACAACTCCTGGCCAAGCTTTAAAAAGCACATCACTGCCCCACTTCTGCAAACTGCACATTTTCTTTGACCAAACATAGGCCAGACATTATGACTCCTGTTTGTGAATCAAGGAATTAAGCATGTTTAATCAAACTAGAATGCTACTTGGGTTTCCAAGCTACCCTCTGTAGCTACCAGAGCATAAAAATTGTTTGGTTATGAAAGCTCTGAGACTAATGAATTCACATGAATCAAGGAACCAATGTTTTAAGAAAGAAATCTGATGGTGGGCTTCATTTAAAAAAAGCCTTGGCAATTGGAGATACAGATCAGGAATTCAGGCTCTGTGGATATTTAATGACTACCAAAAAATATCTTCAGACAAATCCCAAAAGGTTAAATAGGAGCTACTATCCGAGTTCTTGTCCTTTTGCAACTTTGAGTCAAAAGCCACAGCAAGAAATAGGCAAGAGAAGTTTACACCACAAAAACATAATAAACAAAAATATAAAGACTAATAACTACTTCTGAAGATGTTATGGACACACAGAATAACATTATAAACCTATAATGGGAATTTTGCCAGTAATTTTAATGGAGGGATTATTTTACTTGCAATATTTAATCAGTATTATTTATTTAAGCTTTATACATTTCTGTCTTTAAGTCAACCCAATTGTGATGCTACTCTAATTTGAAAAACATTAGAGCCCCACTATTGATTAGCAAAACAAGGCAAATAGAGAAATACCTAAGGAACTTAAAACATACAGGAGCCCAGACTTCTATCAGAGCATCTCAATGGAACAAACAAGAATTTTTATAAAACTACTATTTTATGCTTCACAGTAAAATTAGATTCATTGGGCAACTACAACACATTTTCTGAATAACTGCTTTCATAATAATCCTAGTTATTTTAATAATGCAACCAAAAAGAAACCATTGGATGGGTTATTGTTCCAGCACAGAATAAAAGCAAAACCATAGAACGTGAATAAATGTTCCAAATGAAAAAAATAAATAAATAAATAAAATATTTACAGAACACACAAATGAAACACATTCTGTCTCCTTCTCAGAACATACCAGGAGATTCATAAAATACTGCGATTAAACAGAATGATTGTAATTCTGTACTCAAAGATTGCAAATCATAAATCTGAGTATAAGTAAACAATTCATTATAAATCATTAGAGATTTCCCCTCCTCCCCCTGTAGTTTTTGGTTTTATTATTTTGTTTTGTTTTTTAAAGAAAGCCTTATCCCAACCCTTCAAACCCAAACTCGGACTTGGCTACCATGACTCTAAGAATCCTTACATAATTACTAGTTAATGTTTAGTCAAAACACACATTTTACAGTTTCTCAGGATAGTATCTTCAGACAAAAATTCTCAGTGACTTGATGTTCAACTCCTGCTTGAAGAACTAGTGCTAAATTAGTTATGTCACAGCACTACATATCCACTTGCATATGTATTTCAGATAGTTGCACACCCAAATTCTATCATTTCTAATGTCAATTTATTGCTTATGGAAAACAGCAGCCTCAACTGATCACATTTCCAGCAGTTCTGCAATAAGATATGCATATTTTAAAAAAATATAGCCATTAATAGAAATAATTCTTTTATGGTGTGAATATGTTCATATATTTTAAATAGAATAATATCTACTTGCACAAATATATATTATGGCAAGAATCTCAGTTCTATCTTTGGATTTGGCAAATTAATTCCTCAGAGGTTACACTATCCTTATGAGTGAAAAGAAAGATAAAGATCCCAAAAGATGTAATTACAGACCAAAACTAAATTACTTTGCAGGTCTAAGTACTGTATCTTAATAATTTCACCAGAGAACATCCTCACTGCATTTGGGCAGATTTGATTTTGCTGCCTGACCAATAATTACAGCGCTGGCAAATACAATGCCTGATAAGGACATCAATTAAGAATGAGCATTGTGTTATTTAAAAAAAAAAAAAAAATCATCATGTTCACAGTCCGTCTGATTGAATGAAATGCCAAATTAAATTAATGGAGATTGCTAAGTCTAGCTGACTGGTGGGGAACCATGCAGAAAGTGGGACAGCATAGACAATAAACTGTCTGTAATTAAAAGATGAGAAGCTGGACTAATGCTACTTCAGCCTGATTACTCCAAACAAAACAATATACACTAAAATTATTCTGGCAATAGAAGTAGATGGAGTGGGAGGATGCTTTTTTTTTTTTTTTTGGGGGGGGGGGGGTTAAATCATCAGCTATCAGCATCTACAAACAAGTGTTTCATCAGATGCATTACATTAAATATTGTTTTTTGTCCTCAGAAAACACAATTTATTTTCCTAGTGAAAGTAAAAATAACATTTCTATTCTGGATAGATTTCCAGCTAATCTCTGTAGAGGCTTTACTTTTAACTATGATGAGTTCATAGCAGGAGCAGAGTGTTCTTTTCTGGAAGAGAAAGTCCTTTATGACAGTTTCAATACTTCAGAAACAGTAGGTGGCATTCATATTATTTTATAAAATACAAGTACTCTATTTTATTTTTGCTACTAGAAACTATAAGGCTGGTTCACAGATGTAACATCACTAAAGCTATTAGGGATTTATACTCATAAATGAATGAAGCATCTCTTAAAACATGACAGTTTAAAACCATGTAAATAGATAAGAACTAATTTTACCTGAGAAGGGATGCAAAATGGTATCCTCAATTTTGATGCTACATAGCTACGCTTAGAAATATCTGAACTTCTCTGGCACAATTCTAATGTTTTTGAAGAAACACCACTCTCTGCCAATTACAAAAAGTATTATTTACCACAGACAACAAGTACCCACTGGAGTTGTAGGCATTGGAGGTTAAGCATTGATTCACTGAGTTGAAAGGAGATGGCCAGTTTGACTAGATGCAGCCAAAAGGCCTCGCATTTGGGTCAGCCTTTGACCAAATGCTGAACTAGTTGAGGTACCACAACTACGTTAAAGAACAAGCCACTAGATCTGTGTGCATAGGGCTCCTAACCTTTAATCAACTGCTTAATATTTATGAGGAAATGTAGGTCCCACTGAAAACAAAAGGAGTTCCTACAGCGTTTCCAGAAGCTTTGATTGCTTACGAACACATTGCTGATGAGCAACCATCAACAGACAAACACAAAATGTTAGAATGAATACTTTTAAGTACCCAGTTTTGCAATCACATCTCCAATGTTGAATTTTGGGCAAATGAATAGTCTCATTAGTGGTTCATTAATTATTGAATCTCTATGTAAGTGTTTGTACCATCATATATTTGACAGTCTTCTGATATTTAGTTCTTAAAAACCTTTAATTCAGGCAACCATTCAGATTTGATTTGTCTTAAACATCTGCCACACTAATTTTTATATGTGTGTGGTTTTACACATAAACATATGTACGTAGGTATACACACACTTTTACTGTTTGCTTACAGCCAGAAAAAAAAAATCAGTGGGATGAAATACTTGAGCAAGATCCTAAAGAAAACAGACATTTATATTTTATTCATATATCCTCAAATCTCCATCACACACACTGTTTGCAAATATTACAGATTTACAAGTTTTAGGAAAGCAATTAGAATGAAAATATTTGAAATTACTTTAAAAGCTTTCAGCCAACAAATAAAAACTTCAACAATAACAATAAAAAGCACTGACTTAATCTCTCTAATTCCAGCCAAACTCTTTAATATGAATTCCTTCAGTGAATTCCATGGCCAAAAGCAGTAACTGAATGATATTTTGCCAAGTGTGATACTATGCAATCTTAGGAACAGTAATGAAAGGAATATTTAATGGTCTCATGTTAGACATTTTCAGATCTCTTAAGAAGGATACAGTCTATAACTGTTTTTATATACAAGAAATAACTTTGTATGAATATACACTATATTATTATTCTGTTGACTGACAGTCAGGGCAATTCAATATATTCCAGACTCTTAATGCTACGTATTCCATATTTAAATGCATAAATATTAAAAGGTGGTCTAAAGTGCAGTACTGGCCCTAATATTCACACAAGATTAACGTGTTATAAAATTAGTTTGAATCTTGACATTTCTCTCCAAGACAAACATACCAAATGCTTTGCTGTCACATGTTCAAAGAGTTCCAATTTACCATGTTAGCAAGTTGTAGACAAGGATGTATTTTCCATTCCACGCACCTTGGCTTCAAGTAAAACTGAGAATCATACATGGATTCTGGGTATCTCTCTGTATCCACCTATATATATTAAGACTATTTTTCCTCTGTAGAAGGCTAATATAAATATCAAGTTTAGACCAACCCACTAATTTTCATGAAAAAAAAAAAAAAAAAAAAAAAAAAGCTCCACAAGATCTACAGATGTTACTTCAAAGAGTTCTGATGTGCAAGACTATCACTATCACCATACCCTGTTGTTGCGTGAAGGTTAAAAATACAAGAGACCAAATGTTAAGATAACTACAACCAGTAACAAAGGCAAGGAGAGGCAAATGTAATTTTAAGTATTTGCTAAAAACTGTATTTTCTTTCTTTGCTTTTTAACCTAGAGTTGTTTGTGGTGATAAACTATGAGATTATTTTCATGATCGCATACATGTTGCTGAAATAAACCAGATTAGATGCAAATGCCGTGGAAGAAATATATTGCTAAAATGCAAAAAGAACTTATAGAGATATGTCTCTTGCTTGTACATATATACATATACGTGTATATATTTTTTTCTTTTTTTACAACTTTGTAGCAATTTAGATTTCAAATGAAAAAGGTCTCATCAAACATGCAGTTTCAGAGCATCTATTCAATGTATGTATTTTAGGAGTTACAATTATCTAAACAGCTCACATTATACATAAGATCTCATTTCTGATAACATCAGAGGCTAGAAGGAAGATGAATTACATTTTTTGCCACAACTGCTCTAAAGAACCACCACAAGATTAAAGCACAATTGCTCTCTTTCCACGGCCCTGTGAGACAGTGGAAATGTCTCTATATTCCATGACATTTACCAAACAGAAGGAGATCAACAGCCTCTCAGAATGGCCTCAAACAAGTACACATGGACAAAATAGCTTGCCAGGAAGACCCAAATGAAATCTGTGAACCTGATTTGGGGACTGTCCCGCCAGACTACCTTCCCACGTGCTGCAGGACTGCAATAGCAGCACTGGTGCTGGCTCCTGGTTCATGGCTAGAGGCCCTTACCTTGTGTCCTGCTAAGGGACAGGAGCCCGCTGGCACACTGGGGACTGAAAGCCAATGAGGTTCTGAAGGGAGAGCAGCCACATCCTCCTCCTGTCCCAATACACCAAGCGCAACATTAAGGGTCCTTCTTTAACTCCCCCCAGCAGGGATATGAGACCATGCTACACCACTGTTTGAGTCCCTTTTTGTACCCAACAGCTTGAGATCAACTGCTGTGAGGGATGCTTTTATAGGGGCAGAGGGGATGGAGAATGCACAAATACAAAACTGGTTTTGCCATATGAACATTTCTGTTTCGCCTTCCTCTTTCAGGCATTAAGTTCATACAGCCAATGTGCTAATCATGTCTACCCCCATATTTATTTCATATAAGCTGTCCAAGCATTGAATCTAAGCATTTCTTAACATAATGACAGCATTTTATTCTTAGAATCCTAAGAAATAGTTTTATATCACTATATTCAAGATTACTGTAACATTTTCTCACACTAAATTTAAAGTGATGTGATTATACTGCAATTGGGCTATAAGTAGCTTTTCTTTGAATCTTATATCAAATTTCACTCACTCCAGCGAAAATCATAAATTCCATTCTAGACTGTGATTCAGCTCTACTACACTAGCAAATTATATCAGGTTTTAAATATAAAATTGATAGAGAAAGGGTGAAGCAGATGCAGACATTTTATAATAATCATAATGGAGGATTAGTCAAGACACTTTCAGGATAAAGTCAGTACATGCATGAATTCATAAATATCTCAACTTGCAGCCATGTTGATACCCCTGGTTCAAGCATTTTTTTCTGAGATTAAACACTTTCTACTTTAGAAAATATAACTAAAATCAAACAGCACACACACACAAAAAGCATTTTTAAAAGTATTAATTCTACTCATTATATATAAGGCTGTACAAAGCAATACCATCTATTGCAAAGACAGCCTGAAGAATGCAATTCTGCTCTCATTCTCTCAATGAGAGCTGGAGAAAAGCCACCCAGAAATACACCGGTGGTTCCAACCAGTTGTACCAGCGGTTGTTACCCTCAGCCAAGATGGGGTTGGTGGCAGCAAGGGAATTTTACACTTGGTTTCTTTGTCCCTTCATAAGCTTCCTAAGGGAGATTTCTCACTTGATTAGTTATTACTGATTTCCAAAGCAGTCTTTACGTGGCAAATGTTTTCCAAACTCTGAAAAAGTGATGATCCCTGTTTTGTAGGCCTCATAAATTAAGAATCATCTCACAAGCAGATACAGGAAAAAGAAGAAGCAACAACAGCAAAAAAAAGTATAATAAAATAATAATAAGTACATAAAGCCTGTTCCATTCACCAGGCAGACCTGGGAAACACCAGGTTGTCATCTCTCATGAAGCTCTGCTCAGTGATAACTCGGCTGCTTGCAATACCCAGGCCAAGCTGAGTTAAAGCTAGTGGAAGTGTCACCCCTAGCTGCAGCATGCAATAAGCAGCGCCCCTCTATGTGGAATGAACAGGAAAGCACAGATGAGGCGCAGGGATTTCCTATGATAATCTCATAAGAGCCCATGTAGTGGCTGTACAATAAACTGACTGCAAGGCAAAAGATTCAGGAATTTTGCTCAGGTAAAGAGGTTTTCCAGTTTTGCAAAAATTATGTGTCAATATAACATAGATATAGGTGCATGTTTGAAACAGGCCTATAACATCACTTGCTCCTGTTTCTTCATCTTACATCAACCTTAAACCTGGTAGATCTCTCCACTGCTTTTAGTTGGGGCTGGATTACAAATCCCACAGCAGGGAGGCCTCTGGAGAGTCTTCAGCAACTAACTTTATTTAAACATGCAAGATTGAATTGGATGCAATGCTCTGCAATAACAGTAGAGGAGAATTAAATTTAAGAGTGGAATAATCCCTCATGCTAGCTTATATTCTTAATTTATGCCACTGAGACTAATCAGGCTTAATTTATCTATCTTTAGCTTCCCACTGTTCCATTCCATCCTAAAGGCATTGTTTTGGGCAGCAGAAACTTATTTTGTAGGTGAGTAACCTACTTTAATTGCATTTTCATCCACTACTAAAGTCTAGCATTTTCTTCACTTAATTGGGTCACTGTATTTCTTCTTGTAAGTGGGCACAGAAATTACTTCTGATATTGATTGCAGCCCCTGAGGTTCTGCTGAGAGATGAGGACATACAAAGGGTACACTGCAAACTCCATTTATGTGAAAAGATTCCAGTTTCCCTCAAATCCTCCACTTCCGGTAATAATAAAGAATAAACAAACAGCCAAACTGACCAAACAAATACGAAAATTCCTAATGTTGAAACAGTGTATATTATACAGGTTAATGCCAGTTAAGAAAAATCAGGTGATTCTGTTTATAATCTTATGTAAAATGCATCCTGACTGATGGCCCCACACACGCAGGCCGGGAGTGTGCTGCACCACACAAAAGCTAGGCCTTCCGAGTTTTCAGGTGGTATTCAGCTCCAGTATTTCAGAATGCTAAACATTAATTAGCATTAAAGAGCATATTAAATTGCACACCAGGCATCTGAGTAATGTAATTTGGCCTCATAATTCTCAGATGCCAGAGAAAAAACATTGGTTTTTAATATAAGACCACAAATGGTAATAAAAGATCTCTTGAACAGTCAAGTGCTTCTCTTCATGTCTTGATATAAGCAAATCTGAACTTCGATACATGTACATTTTTGAGTTTCTGTTCTTGAAGAGACACCAGATCGCAGTGGCATTTCCTCTGCAGAGTTGTTCCACAGCTCACAACTCATGCTCTGAAAATATTCTCCTAGTTTAGCGGACTGAGACATTTCAGTGTCTTATGCTATTCACACTAAAGATGTGAAAAAAAAAAAAAAAAAAAAAAGTTGACTATTTCTTAGTTGAATTTAAAATCATCAGATTTAACTTTAGTATGAATTCAAACCGTATCTATGAAATTAGCTGAAATCTTGCCGTGAGATTTATATGAACCTGCTTTGTCTGAATGTGGAAACTATGAAAAATATTCCTAGGAATACCTGTTAAATACACACCAGGTCAAATAACTGGAAGTCAAATGGGAGAAGTCCCAAGCTTATATTCTTGTAGCACTCCTCGTTGTTCCTCATTAGCTGATGGTTATCTGAACTCTACAGAAACATTTGTTATGGTGTCTCTAAGACAGTATCTTTTTCACATTCTGATGAAACCAGAAAAATACTTTGGGCCATAACAGCACGCTTCTGGCAGACAGTAGCCTGCTACAACTAGCTAGAAAAGACCAGGAGTTCTCTCGCATTTCTCTTACATTTTGATCCCACTTTCAATTGCCCAGACATCAGAAAACTTTGTAGAGGAAAAAGGAGACCTGGTCTCAGTCTCTTGGAAAAGTCTTACATATAACTTTTTTTTTTCCATTTCGCATGGCAAAAACTGTCTCATTACCTTATTACATTTTGTCTCATATAATAACTTTAACCTTTTTTTTTTTTTTTTTTTTTTTTTTTTGACAAAGTCAGATTACGTTTCCCTGATATCAAACTCTTAAGAGTTGAGAACTACTATTCCAACATCCAGTTCTGGTGAGCAAGTGAAACAATGCTCAACAATGCAAGGGAGCATTAAACATAAACACTGCTTAATGAGTTCAAAGTAAGAACAAATCACAGTAAATCCACAAAGGTTGGTTGCTTCCTTGTCTGCAAAACTGGGGAGATTTTGCACTACCCAGTTTTTGTTGTTATTTGTTTGGTTGGTTTTGATCTGACTTGAAAGACACTGTACAGTGTCAGCATGAATGCTGACTAGGCATGAATAGGCAGACGCAGAGGAGTAGTATATGATGCTCTCTCACCACCAAAAGAAGAAAACACCAACCAAGGAACACCTAACTGGTCACAGTAAAAGATGAGTATTATTATAAATAATTATTTTTTCTTATTTTGTACAAGCATCTACAAACATTTCTGGTAATAATTTCTTGTCCAGTGATTTTTAAACTTAAAACACCACCACCATACACACACACCAAAAGTCTTATAAAATAATTTTAAAAAAACAACACCCTTAAGCTAATTGCTTTGCCTGATCTGTCCTGGAATCATCAATACAGTTCTCCAGTAAGATATTTCCTTTGCTGATTAAAACAAGGTTTCTCGGTGGTTCTTCCAGAATTTGTTACGAATAACATAAAATATATACATATTTTTAATGGGAGAACTGAGTTGTGAAATATGATATATATAGCCTGGTTTTGAGAGGAATGCTACAGCACTGCTTTAAGATGCTGTACAAGTGCTGGAAGCAGACAAAGGTTGGAAGAAAGACACACAAAGGTACAGTGAGACATTGGTTATCAGAACAGGTTAATAGAAATTAGCTTAGCAGGAAGATAAGAAAAGAAACTTGAAAATAGTAAGAACAAAGGAATGAAAAACTTTGAGGAAATTAATGCACAGCAAAGGACAGTTCAGCATTCAAAATTAAAAGAGAAACAGCAGTTTGTGATATATTGTAAAAGAAATGATTTTTGAAAGCATTTAGAAGCAATTCAAAGCATACATACACTTTCATATGAATGTATTTTTTTCATAATTTGAAAGAATGTACAGTTTTTAACAGTGAATAGAAACCTAAACTAATCTGCTAATTCCAGACAACTAGAACTTATAAAGAAAAATGTTTTTCTTTCATCTCCCATGCATGTATCTTATTTATACATATCCCTGTATATATATCTTATATTTTCACCTCCTCACAACCATGGAACCTTGTGCTCAAGCACAAAGAAAATTCTGGGTAGCATATCCATGATAGTCCTTCACACATCTCTCTCTGCTGACCTGTCCTTACTAATAGTGAACCCAGGCCAGGCAGGTTACAAGGGACACAGCAATGTCTTTCAGTGCTATAATCTCACCTTTATCCAACCACGTATACAAACTATTGGTTATAAGAAACACCTCCACTTCTATGCAGTGTACCTCTGGGATATTTGACAAGAGCAGGCTTCCTCCATCTGATATAAATTAACCCTCATCGTTTCTGTTATGGAACATTATGGTAAAGGTTTTTTTGTTTGTTTTTAAGTAAACAAAAATTTGTGTCAGGGTTATCTAGGAAACCAAGGAACAGTAGGAAAACAAAAGCTCTGTAGTGGTACTTTACCAGGGAGAAAAATGGCGAAAGGTTATTTACCAGCATGAATCGGGCTTTTCCATTTGATTCAGATGGTGCTGGTTGTGCACTATATTCCAGTAAGTGGAATATCATCTGTATCTAACTAGCTACAATATGAAAAATAATAGGGCTATCAATTTTCATGTTGACATATAAATATTTTACCTTCTGGGAAAAGGAAAAGTTTCTGCCATGTTGTAATATTTAACCATGCATGTGTGAAAGGGGGATGAGGAGTGAGTGTGCATGTATTGATTACGTTCCTTATAGACATATGCACTAAATGCTTCATAAAAAGAATGCTAAATTGAAAGCCTGTCTCTGTTATACGGCAAGTCTTGCACTCCCTGCATAAATCCTGCAGCATTCTCAAATGCTAATTCTCTTTCTGCTGTGTTCACTCTTCCTATGTTTTGCTCCATAAATACAGATTTGGGGAAGTCAGGCCCCTTTCAGCTCTCTTCATCCTCTCTGAAGCAAGACCCATGTTGCTGGCTCCATAACCTGTCTTCTTCAGAGATATAGAACGGTATTCAGTTTGTGAATCTCACACTACTTCAGCCTCATTAATGGATACTTTTATTATCAGAATCTAAAAAAAATGGCATTTTCACACACCCTTCTCACACCAGAAGTTCCTGAGTCATCTAAACAACCTTCAACATTTAGACTCAGCATCAACAACAGTGAATGAGATTTACAACCTATCTCCAGCTTCCAAAAAATGGTTATATGTGGGGTTTGATTTCAGCTATCAGCAGCAATGAGGACCAAACTAAAGGACATTCCAGTGACTACAGTGTCAGCGCTGGCACTGAAAACGTCAGCTTCTCTGCAGAAGCTGAGTTATGAGAAAACTTGCCTGGAAGGGAGATGCTGGACACTTACAAATCTTATCACTCATTAAAATATATCAGATATTCTATGCACAATTCACTCCTACTAAGGAATAAAATGCATATGGCTTAATGGAAGCAGCAATGATTAAAATTTATGTAACAAGTAGATAAATTATGCTTTGCTATCGTGCACTACCGAGAAGCTTATGGAACAGAAGCAGGATTAGTTCAGGACAAAGAAAATTATACATGTAAGAGTTAAAGCTTAAGAAAAGAGATCTGGCTTGTAACAAGTTGACGCTTCAGATAAGAGACTGCATTGTAACAGGTTATAGTTGCAAAAATAATTTTGATTGGCATATCATTTATACTAACTACTGCTTGGAACCCATCCAGAATATGCAGCGTACTATAAACTGTTAGGAAATATATCTGTGTATTGTTCAATATTTACAGTGTGCTTTATTTTGCAAATATAAGACCTGGCCAAAAAAAATAAATAAATAATGTTGAGTATTAAAATAGTTCTGCTTAAAAAGAATCCCCTTTTCCCTATAAAAAGAAGTATTTCACTAACAGCAGTTGATAATTCTGTTCAAAAATGTTCACGGTGAAGCTAAATAAACTTTCAATGGAAAAAATTTGATTGCTTTGTTCAGCTGCTCAAACAGATTTCTATCTCTGCTTATTTGCATATTTCTGAATATTCTCTTTCAGGCCCACACCATTTTTGCTAGCAAAATCAATTTTCTGTTGGACAAAAAGTGAGATTTGGTCTAATGATTTTAAGCTTTTAAATAAACATGAACCAAATGGTGTAAAGAGCTCCCTTTTAAGAAAAGATCTTTGCAGTGTGGAAAGAAAAGAATTCTTCACATTCACAGATATCAATTGACAGCTACACATTTTAACATGAAGAGAGAAAAAAAAATATACAAGGACAAAACAAAAAGAGCCGCAACCTACTTGTGTAGCTACAACACAGATTGATGCTAAGGTTAATTTTTAAGAAACATTGTGTTCCTACATCCACGTGCAAAGCATAAGAAATATTAAGCTATTATATGAAAGTGTTATTATTGATTTTCTAAGGCTCTAAGAGTAGTCATGTTTACATTTTTTTTTTCCTGCACCTGAAGAGAAGTATTGTTCTAAAACTCTGCAGAATCCTTAACAAACACCAGCCAAATGCAGTTTTTCTAGGTCTGCTCAGCTCTGCTAATAGTTATTGTTTGCACAACTGTAACTAAGTACATTACCAACTAGTTGTTCTATCTATATAAATTTAAGAAACACGCATTGCCAAGGAGTGACTCATATATCAGTCTATTATATGCTACAGAGCTGACTGTATTAAACAAATCACTTTCCCTACAGCTGAAGAATAGAAGCTATATACGGAGCAGAGGTTATTGTCTAATTTAAATCTTGGCTCACTTCCCAGAGCTGTACAAGATTCCAATTTGTGGAAATGTTACTCTCTGCTACTGCCAGAAAGGCTACAGAAAATGGTATTGGGTGCCTTCCAGAAATATGTCTGCAAAATGCCAATCAACAAGTCACTAAAGATTAACAGTATGACTGTACCAAATTAATTTAAATTATAGAAACATATGGCTAGGATGTTTGCACTGCACTTAACACAACACCTGCTTCACAAACAGCTAAATTTCCTTCCATAATATAAAATAATACATGTCAAACACCTTAAATCTGATTCCTATAAATGGGAAAAATCAGTTAATAAACATTAACCAGAGGTTACCACTATTAGCTCAAAGCCACCATTCTGTAATGGCTAGGTCCCTTATTTATTTTAACATCAAACCATATCAACTTGCCTTGTCCTATCATAGTAAAAGTATTTGGCAACAACAGAACTGAAGGAAAAAGATGACAGAGACAACCATCATTATATTCCACTTAAGCGATCCAGAACGGTATGTTGATTTTGCTAAAATGTGCTTCTCTTCCTTTAACAGTCATTCAAATACAGTGTTACTGTGTCGTAGTGTATTACACTAAAAGTTGACATTCTCATGCAAAAGCCACTCCTGAAAGGCACAACAAGCTCATGAAAAGATTAAAAATTACACACCAGAAGCCAAATATTTTATATTTCCATGATGATGTTTCCCATTATTTCTACAAAACTCTTTAATATATGTGATCGTGTCATCAAATTAAAAAAAGGAAAAAAATCAGTGTCAGTCTTAGAAATATTTACACATTACTGTATGCCATATTTCAGTTGAAGAGGAAGGGAGCTGCTTTATGTTTCTCTCCACTGCTTTTCTATTATTGCCTAGCTAATGGAAATACATCAAACAAATGTTCTACAAGAGCAATAAATATTAAAGTTGACCTATCCATCTGGAAGAAACGAGAACAATACTGCTCACTTTTAGCCCAAATATGACACTGATAAATGAAGCCGTGAGATTCCATCACACTTTCAGCAACCTGGGCTAAGCGCCCACCACGTGATTCTTGTACCAGCAATTTTCTCCATTCATCTTCATTAGGCAGTCACTTGACCTGCCTCCTAACATCCCTGTCAAATTTGAACCTTCAGGGGGCTGGTTGTACTTTCTAACAATGTACTCTAAAAGCTCTGTTCTGTTTTGGAAAAAAGGCTCAGATGAACATGAAAGAGTACGAGAGCCATTTTTTTTCTGGAGAGAGAACCATCAGATGTTAGTCATGATTAAAAAGAAAGAAATCACAGGACTGTACATGCAACAGTATGCACAGTAGTGTTCTTAGAAGTCCAAATCCAATGCACAGCCTGGAAGAAACCACAAATAGGCAAAAGCAAATCACCCTTTTGGCCATCGAAAGACAATTACACATTCAAATGAGACTGTACATAACCTCTTGCCACAAATGAAACACCCTCCATTTCCTCACTCAATCACTGTTTGAAGCAAGCTGGAACAAGCAGCCATAGCATTCTTAACCTACCATAATAAGAGCATTTCATCACATTAGCAGTTTTACATTACATCCCCATTATTTTCTTTTTCAACAGTACAATAATAGCAGCACTGATTTGATTATTCTGTAATACTGAAAATGAATACCAATTCAATATGAATTTGCCAGTATAATAAAAAGCTCCTAACAGGATTCTTAGAGACCTCCTAGAAAGACTGTTTATAACTTTATGATCACTTAGGGAAATCAGAAAGGCTAAAGGCACCAAAAAGCGTTAAGCTTTTGACATTAAAACCATCTCAAGCACTCATGCAGTTGCAATACCTTAGTTAGGGTAGATCTACAATGCTTATCTGACAAACATCTGATGTATTAACTATGTTTTTCTATAGCACACAAGCCTCTTATCTTTCTTTTTTAAAGAAGTCTTTAGAATTATAAATAGTGCAGACTGTCATGGTAATGTAGCAATTAAAATACACCCACATAGATTCCTTTTAGGCATTAAGTTCTTCAACCCTTTTTCATGTTGATCAGGTCTTACATGAGTGGTTCCATACAGCTGCTAAGCACACCAGGGACTTACTCATCCAGGAAAACATCACTGAATGCAAGTAAAGACTGCAGAGTCAAACAGAAAACATGAAAGTATGATAGATAGAGGTAAGATGGATTTCACTGTGATCACCAGAAAATGAACAGAGATGACTTCTACTCAAACCAAACAGTCCTTTCATGAATGGATATTTCTGTTATGCTAGGCTGGATTTATTGCACTAAAATTTTTACTTTTCTGTTTAAATGCATTCAGACTGCAACTGACTTCAAGGGAAAACAAAGAACAAATCTTACTTTCTGTCATTATTTTACAGATCTCTGCAATATCAAAAACTATGATGAAATACTCAGTACGTTTCTGAAAGCATGGACAAGAAAATTTATTAACATGATGTAAAATTTAAGATCAAGATCTGGTATAGATGCATAATTTCTTGACTACAGCAACTGTTACAGGTCGTAAGGAAGTAATAACTAATAACATGGTGCACTTTCCTGCACAACACAATAAATGCTGGTCTATGAGCTTAAACGCTGATCCAATTCTCTTCATAATCATATGTTCTCACATCTGCATTAAAACAATCACATAACAATCCCCGGCAACATTTTAATCAGGCTTTTACAAGACAATGAACTATTCACAAGAAAGCCATCGGTGGCAGTAGGTTTCACCTGAGCCAATCCAGCATCATGCTGCAGTAGTATTATCTGCATTGGTATCTGAGCGTTTCTGGAAGTGAACAAAATGGGTTCTCTCTTACTTGCTTGTCTGAAATGCTGAAGATTTCAGACCCTCTGCACTGATTCCAAGCTCAAAGTGTGTCATGTTTTCTTCACTGCTGACAACACAGGCCTTGGCCATTTTCTTCATACAAAGGGATTCTTCTCAAGAATGAATGACTGTCTCTGTGATGACAGAGAGAATAAAAAACCTCACAAGTGGTTTTCAGGTGTGGGTCAGTCTACAGCTGCAGCAGACAGTTTATTCTCAACATAAAGCATCCTCTAAAGATCAGCTTTTGGATCCAGTGGTTCTCAGAATAGGCCACGTGTACATCATCTACCACTTCACTTTGAGCTGACTTCTCCCATGAGATCAATACCTAAGTTAATAATGAAACAAACTGCTCTAAACTGAATTTCCAGATACAAGATGACAAAGACTTTTTAGTGTTATACAAAATTCATTTTGTGAATGAAACGTGATTCCAACAAGATTAAAACAAAAGTTTTGCCAAGGTCTAAAGTGAGAAAAATCAAAACACTACACGATGAAAAAGAGGGCTGAGGCAGTTTTCAAGGAACTTGGGGGGGGCAGGGTGGGGGTTGAAGGGACAGACCTCAGCACAGCTCCAGAGATGATCCTATGCATAGCAAGAGATGTAACGTTACAGGTCTAAGAAGGTATGTCAGGGAAACCACCCTCAGGTCTCAGGAGACCTGACTAAGGGGGAAGAAAAAAAAAAAAAAAAAAAAAAAGTAATTTCCCCTGCTTCCAAAAAGCCATATTAGAGAGAGTATCTCTATAGCCCTACATGCTAGAGCTAAAAGGAAAAAGACAAGCAAACAACAGATATTCCAAGAAGTGGCATCAAACATGAAGAGATGCAGATTTTCACCTCAGCTAACTGATGTTTGCTGTGGAATGTTTCATCAAAAGTGATGACGACGTGTTACAATAACGTCAGCTTTACCACCACCATCATCTGTCATGCCAGGATTATTCTATAGCTCTTGATGATAAAGTGGCTCTTCACTTCTTCAAGACTGAGCAACTCCACTGCAACCAGAAAAAGTATTTGCTAAACACCTTTAAAAAAACAAACAATCAACACAACAACAACAACTCTACATTGATTGAATTAGGCTATGCATACATTAGTGCAATATCCTATCTGGAATTAGCCTTTCTCTAAGCAGAAACCTCAGTGAGCATCTGTACACAGATAGATGACGTCTTGAATTTCATTAACTTTTCTTCTACATTACTTTCCTAACTTTATTCAGAATACTCTTTCAAATGCAGTTCAGTCATGAACTCCATCATTTATAGTGCAGCATTGTTTGTGTCAGATCTCTGCAGCAGGGTTATCGCCACAGGTTAATGGATTTGTGTTCTGAGAAGCCATGATTAGAATAGGTTTACCAACAGTGACCTGTGTTCTGCATTATACAGTGAAAAACATCTAGCAGCATGATTATTATCAACCATCAAAAAAGATAGTGAGAGCTGTGTGTACAGACAGCACTAAACTCAAATGTTTTTATTACTCTATATAGGTATTATGCAGTGGTTAAATTTGACATGTACAAATTGCTGAAGTGAAGACTTGCAAAATAACAGTATCTATCTTGATGCTAATGCCTTATTTTAGAAAATGATGTGCAAGATCCAAGCACAGCATGAATATGTATTTAAAATATTCGTGGCACTTTAATGGACATTTTCATTAGCAGAGTTTATAACAATGGGAAAAATCTGAAATTTAAGGCAATGTCTGAAGTTATTATTATAACTTCAGAAAATCTGAGAAGAAGTATTTTTACCATTGGAGAATATATTAAAAATTAAGACCCTTGTTCTTCCCTCCTGATGCAGTTATTCCAATAGAAATTCAAACATATAAATATAGAGGAGCATGTTTTCATTGCAACACTTTTTTTTGTCCTTTTTGGAAGACTTTTTAAGCACTGTACAATATAAAGTAGTAGAAAATTTAAGCTGTCATGGCTTTTCTCTTCTCTCCCTCCCCACCTTGTGACACACCAGGTGATATTACAGGAGAAAAAAAAAAAAAAGAAAAAGAAATACATTTATAATTTAAATTGAACATACTAGTGTTATACTAGCAGGGCATCAAAAATACTGATCAGGAGTACGTTTAATAGTAACTATAAAATTAAAAAGAATAAGTAGTACATTCAAGGTATAAGGCCAACTAATCACCCAGTGAACAATAACACCTCCTGTCAGAGTAGACTGCACATACAGTGCAGGCTTTGACTTTCAAACCATTATGCATGCACAGCTACAGCCTTCCCTTGCTCAAAATTGGACTTTTACACATCGACTCTGTTACCAAATCCAATGACACTGCATTGTGACACTGAAGCAATTCAGTTATGAAAGGCGCATCAATAGTAGAGTCTGCAAGGAAAGACTCAATGCCTAGGTTCAAAATTTACACACTTCACAGCATCATGCCTAGAAACTCATTGACTTCTTTGAGAGCTTTACTAGCAGAGGTGTACGTCTCCAGTTCCTGCAGAAGGAGGAATTCTTTCCAAGTTACATCCAGTAGGCTTGGAACAACTTTGGCTATGGAGGAAAGGGACTTCTCCTGACCTTCAAGCTGTCTGCATCGGCCTCGTTCACAGGTACCAATTAGAGAAGCCCAGATTTTGACAAGTGTTTGTCCACTATTTCAGCCACTTGCAGGGGAGCGGTGCTGTACCCCCAAGAGGAGTAATGACTGCATCAGACACAGATGATGCAGCTTCTACCTTCTGTGCAGCTGTGTTACAAGTTCAAGTTCTTATCCTCACTCCAATAATCAGCCTTGAATTGCCAATCCAGTTAGCTATGTCAAATATATATAACACTTATGCAAATTTTAAAAATAAAATTTAAAAAAAAATCTGTTTTCCTTTAGAGACAGTAATATATTTGCATCTGACACCAATGTCCTCAGGATTTCATTCAGCACCTCTTTCCTATTCGGTGTAGTAGTTTTATCTGCTGTTGTCGTTACAGCTTGTTTAAACTGTTCTCAGTCAGTTTTTGTAGCTAATACCTACTACACTGTCTGTATTACATCTGACATAATTTGCTGTGCTAGGAGTTGCTGATGACCACTTCTAGGACACGTTGATTTCAGTAGTACTTGTAACAACATTTCTCTTCAGAGGCAGCTGATCAAAAGGTGCTGCAAAAGGTCCTTTTTCTGTTGTCCCCTGAATAGTCTCTCACATGAAATTTGACTGGTGTCTCACCAGCATGCTCACCAGCTTTGAAATGAAACATCCATTTGTGACCTGCCAGGATCAGAACTGCTGGAAGTATCTTCTTCCAGATTTGCTGACGTGAACCTCTGTTATAACGAAATGATGATGTCTGGAATAATAGCAATGATAGCAAAATAATAACCTCTGTGAAATATTTAAAGACAGAGCTTTTAGGTAACTGCCTTAACTGCTGCTGTTACTGCAGTTAGACAAACTGCCCTAAAGGCTGTCTTTTCTAAGCCTTCAGGTTGTCACACCATTGGGAAACACGCTGACCATCACTTGCTAAATATGATAGGACAAGTTGGCCTCTTACGCTCAAATAAACTCTTTCTGAAGTCTCTTTTGAAGAATGTTAAACTCAGTTCTGTGGAGAAGATGGTAAGCACTATCTATAGAAGAGCACCTTTGTACAATGAATGACAATAATTAAAAATAAATAAATCACGAGCAGTGAAGAATTCCGGCAGCAGCACAAGCCTCACCAAGTTTTTGCTACCCACTTATCCACAGGCTGGTGAGGCCTGTATGTTATTGCCTATGAAACATGGATTCCTTATGTTCAAAAACCCCAGCACTACAAATGAACTGTCTTGGAAAAGAAAACTAAAACCAGTATTTGGAATGATAAGAAAATGATTGAATTTTATGTGATGCAGAACACGTATTGCAGTACTTTTCAGGAAAATATTTGTAAACTTTTTTTTTTTTTTTTAAGAGAGCTTAGTGTATTTTAAAATATACATAAAAAAACACATAAGCAAAAACATAGATTTCCAAAGGGTCTACATTTGTCTTTCATTACTGAAGTAAATTAACTGGTAGTGCAGTTATCTTTTTATATTGGAGTAAACTAATTTGCATCTTAGTGGATGGTAAGGTCTGTTCTTGAAAGTTGAAGAAAAAAAAAAAAAAAAAAGGAAAAACACTGAGACAGTGCCCAGTCCAAGTAAGAGCACATTACTAAAGGTACAAATACCCTATGGACAACAAAGAAACAAAAAAACTGCTAACTTGTATCTGTGTGTGCCCTGCAAGAGGTTTGGTTGAACTCAAAGCTGAAAGACAAAAATTTTCATTTTGAGCTTTTTTTGAACAATGGTATGTGTCATTTAAGTTGAGATCAAATCTGAAAGTGTCTATCCCTGAGCAATAACCAACAGGAACATATTCCTGTTGGAACGTATTCCTGAATTCTTTATTTTTCTGGCACAAGAAGTTATCTTCACATCTGCTAGTTGATTTGGAAACACTACTCCAGGAAGACAGACTCATTTATTTCGTTAGCTTAATTCCCCAAAGAGCTAGGGAGGCCTCAGTCACACAAATAGGATATCCCAGGAAAACCCGACCTGTGCCAAAGGGGGGGGGGGGGGGGGGGGGGGGGTTGTTTTTGATGCCACAGTGCAATCCCATGTGTCAAGAGAACTGAAACCAGCCTGGGAGGCTTACTGATTCCAGCCCAATGCAGCTTTTCAGCTTCTTTCCTGGGAGCCACTGATGCGCATGGAACAGTCTCATGGGAGTTACCTACGGGCTTCTGCATCTTGCTAGGAAACACTTACTAGGAAAGGAAGGATGGCAGAGGAGTTGGAAGTAGATAATCTTTAAGGTACCTTCCAACCCAACCTGTTCTATGATGGCATTACAGCCAAGAGAAAACACATGCCAGACTTAATTCTGCAAGTTCAGTCTGTGTGACCTTGGTCAAGTTACTTAACGTTGGAGCTCTTAGTCCTGAGCAGCTAATGGGAATAAAAAGCGTGTTGCCTCACAGGGGATAGATTTTTCGGTAACGTAAGAGTGTAAACAAGAAAATTCAAAGGGTTGTTGCTCCAAAAGCAGGAAAACCTATAAGGATAAAGACTATATCAGAATTCTAAATTTAATCATCAGGCCATGTGCTAACATAGAGTTGGGTATTAAATTGGGGAGGGAAAAAAAAAAAAAAGTGATAATATCCTGCCTCAATTTTGAGAAAATTGCTGGTTAGAATCAAATTCTTTGTATTTGCTTCTATCTCCTAGAGTTTGTTAAACAACCAAAAATAACAACAGAAGGCCAGACACAGCCTGAGATAATACATAGTGGTCTTCCTTTGGAGATATCCCGGCATTTGTTAACTCTATAACAGTGCCAAATTAAAAACATTTGGTCCCCATGATCTAGCCCCCATCTAGCTTGGGGCTAGATCAGCAGAGGACTGTGCTTTGAATCTTGCCTGCACACAGCTTTTAGGTGTTTGAGTCAAGAGCAGAGGCTGCAGCCCTGAACAAAGCCAGGATTCAGAATCTTAAAGTTTATCTTTGATCTAGGTCTATGGTCTTCTCTTTTCCAGGCTCTCTGCAAAATTTTGGTATTGTTGGCTACCTGCAGAAACAAGGGAATTTTCTGTAGGTATTTAACACTTCTGAGAAAAGCTCAGGTTCATACAGCCTTAGGGAAAAGAACACCGAAGCAGACATTGTTAAAGCTCACACTTTCTGTCTAGACCATAGACCTATGCACCAGGGTATAGGCTTCTAAACTTTTTAGGTTTCCAAATGACAGAAATATTACTTGTTGAATTAGTTATTGGTCCTGCAGAACCACAGAATGAAACAACCACTCCTAAGAAGTGACTGATGGATTTTGTTCTGGTAACTCAGCTGGCTGACTCAAATAATGTAAAGACTTATTTTTTCCTAGCACAAGAATGACTGTACAATGCAGAATATTAGTGTTATGAAGCTATTTCAGCTGTACACATGCTATTCTTGTGCAGCTCAATACCTCCCCCTACACATGCACATAACTACACAAAGCAGCAACTGCTGCTCTCTCTGGAGGTACTGAAACAAGTGAAGACTTAAAACCAATGTTCTTTAAGCAAATATTTAATTATCCTGCACAGAGAGGCAGTGTTTTTTTCCCCCTTTGGTGATTTAAAATGTAAGTCGTAGTTCCTCTGCATTTTGAGTTAACAAATGTTATGAAGGTTTATCAAGCTGAAGAACGGCTGCTCCCTCAGAGCCAACAAACAATCGATGCTAATACTGGTGTGAGATCACAGTCAATGTCCAGAGCCATTCCTTCACATAGGTAAAGATTCAGAAGCTGCTTCAATACCATTTAACTGAGTTTCATTATGGTGTGAAGTTGTTTTTATTTTAATCTAGGGAGTACATAAAGGTGCATTTCCACTGCATTGCCCTGAGTGGAGAACACATAAAAGTCATGAATTTTCAATGTGAGATAATCTTTGTATCTTAAACTATGACATCTGCATTACATACACAATTTATTTATATTACACACAACAGAAGTAGCAGACATCTCATTGAACCTGAAGCCAGCACTGACATGCAGCCTTCTTGTAGATGAAAGCCAATGCTTTCCAGAGCTCGAAGGTTTTGCTTCACTCCTGTGAGCTAGATAAGGTAACACTGAAACTTCCAAAAGGTTGCTGAGGACAGTGGAAGGAAATGTAGAAACTGCTGTGCTGGAAAATTGCACTGCAACAGAATAAATCATAGGAGAGCCACAGGAGTTGCATTTTTCTCCTTTCCATTTTTGCTAAGAGAATGCGACAGAGGTTGGCCCAGGAGACTGACTCCAGATTGCCACATAAACTGTAGGCACTAATATCTAAGACTACTATCAACAAGATTCCTGGCACCACGTATTATTCACCCACCTAAAAAAAGAAGTACCTAATAGGTAAAAACAGTTTCCTTGTTTTATAGAGGTGAGAAGTTTGCATTTTGTTTCTCCTCTAAAGCTCAAACGTGTTTGTTTTGACACAATCTTTGCAACAGCATTTGGAACTACTGCTCAATGCAGAATCATTTACATTCCTCTAAATCACTGGCTTACAATGCTTGTTTTCTTACTGATCTAGCTTCACTACCAAAGGAACATCACACAAAGAATTCTTCCCTGGAAAAAGAGAATTGAGAAGTACAAAAGATATTACCTTTGCAAAAATACAGCATTCAGATCCTTGATTATAATTAGGTTTCTGTTCCAAGTATTTCAACATATGTTGTTAACCTTAGACAACTGTGCATGAACCTTTTAATTAGCATGTTATCTTTGGTGCAATTAATATCTTGTACCTCATATGTTATCTTCAAATTAAAACTTTTACTGTGTGAGGCATATTAATTAATCAATGCAGCTCTAAGAGGGAACAGACATCATTCAAGAGAAAGTCAGTGTTTTTAGAATGTCACAGCCACTGACATTTTAGAGCAGTTATTTAGCTTCCTTCAAATAATACATGGCTATTACCTTCAGCTTACACTGTCCCTGCACACACACACACACACAAAAAGACAATTATTACAAACATGCTTTTGCATCTAAAACGATTTTTTCTTGCCCTACACAAAATATCAAAGTAATGAAAAAATAGTAAAAGAGTAAATGTATAGGTGTTTTTTAAATCCTTAATAATTCCCTCGATACACTCGAGAATATTTTTTTCTACTAGGGCCTGTAGCAAAGCTTACAAGCAGTAGCACCAACTAAAAGTAAGAAGCGATCTGTTTGACCCTGAAGATATCAGTACAGATGATGATCTTTTATAAGCCGCTGTGCTAACTTGATTTGCTGTGATGAATGAATAAATTTGTTACCTAATAGCTTGTCACAATACTTGATATTAGAAGTTAAAAGAGAAATTTTCAAAAGACGATTTTCCTTATTAAATACTTTTAAAAAACCACAAATATATACAATGGTACCATTACTCAGAATAATTAAATAATTAAAAGTAAAAGTAATAAAATAAAAATAATAATTAAAAGTAATTAAAGAAGAATTAAATAATAAAAGAAGAATAACAGAATTAATAAAAGTAAATACAAAACAGCATAATGCAGAAACATTATGTAGTCTGCGTCAACAAATAAAGCTATCTACTTAATGATAAATTTCCCATGCTTAAACTAGGAACTGTTTTATGTCTGTTTATAAGCAAAGGACTCCTTAATCTGTATTACACCAAAGAAAATTAGTCTCTTCCCAAGAAAACACAGAACCAGAAATTAGTTGCAAAACACCAGATTTTCTTGAATTGCTTCAGAGAAAATGAGAAGTATGACCTAGAAATATTTAACAGATGAGATGAAGATTTTCTTCAAACTGCAGCACATCATAATCCAAGTTTCATTCCAGTTACTTGATTCTATACAGCCCTAAATCCAAAAATGTAGGGTACCTGCATGTATACCTACAATATAGTATACCTACAATATAGTTTTGCTATCTAAATAATATCACATTGTAAGTAGACTTATTCTAGCGATTTTACTTCGCAATTCTTCTTTTCAGCAAAGTCAGTCAGTTTTTATTAATCCAGTATACATTAAGATCTATGTATTTATTTTTACAATGTACTAATTTTCAAAAGAGATTCTGAAACCCCACAGAAATAGATGTTGTGAGTTAAAACACCTGTGATCCTAAAGAAAAGAATTAGCTCCTACTTTGAACATCTCTTTCTACTACAGTCATGAATGGGAACAAAATCATCAGTAGCGTCACAGCATGACTCATTAATATAAACTGTAATTATACAGGAGAGTAGTCAAACATGCTGATACACATTATATATTCATATCTACTTCATATCTAACAATACATATTATGAGCTGTCATAATATGCATATATGGATGGAAACGTCTGCAGCAGTGCCTTAGACAGGTCTCCCAGAGCCCTCCACAGATGGCAATGAATTAAGGTTGAGCATTACCAAGAGGTCCCTATATATTATCATCTCTATTTTCATAGAAAAAAAATCAGCAAGGGACAGGCACAATAAACGACTTGCCCAAGGTCATACAGAAGTGTAATAACCAAAATGGGATTGGAACCCAAACACCCTGACTTTTATTTTAACAAAATACAAAGTGTTTCTTCTGTTAGAAGAAAGGACAGAAACAAAACATCTATTATTT
Source organism: Oxyura jamaicensis (assembly GCF_011077185.1). Classification (NCBI taxonomy): domain Eukaryota; kingdom Metazoa; phylum Chordata; class Aves; order Anseriformes; family Anatidae; genus Oxyura; species Oxyura jamaicensis. The sequence goes on along the minus strand of NC_048903.1, from coordinate 5,040,730 downwards.
TAAGAACATCCATTATTTTAAGATATTCTTGCTATCTTGAAATAATTGGGTTACATTAGTTTATTTCAAAAAAAAAAACAAAAACAAAAAAAAAAAAACTATTTTAGAACTGTAGGATGAAAGAAGGTTGAGGCTACTAATAAAAGAACCACCACCAAAGTGATAAAGAGTGAAATGGATTTGAATCACATTTAGAGCAATGTGAATCAGTGCATTTTTTTTTTAATTAAGGATGTAATTGCCTAAGCATTAGCACCAAAATAAATATATTTTACATTGCTTACCAAAAAGTAGACAGCTTTCATGAAATATTCATAATAAAATGCAGACATATTCTGATACTAATTTTAAGTTAACTATAATCATAATCGAAACGCATTTTCTTTTTACAAAGATAATTTTCTTAATATAGTAAGCCCTGAGAAATAAATTTCCTGCTGAAATAACTTGTTTCCTTTTGTAAGACAAGGAGAAATGCGTATCATATAGTCTTCCTTGTTCTGCTTACAGTCTCCAGCAAAGACCGGAGCCCGAAGGTCACATCAGTACTGAATCACACACAGGCTCAAACATACCAGGTAGTCTACAAGGATACTACTTATTCTGAAAGATTCTTAACTCTTAAAAATGATAATAATGGCTTATTACACATTACTGCAGAACCAAAATTACAGATTTTCAACTACTACTTCTCAAAGAAATCTGTTCTAGATTGACATTGTCAATAGGGAAGACTCAGATGGAAAACAAGGCAGTGAAATCCACAAATAACTGAAAAAAATTACTATGGTGTCTGTCTCTTCTGGCTTTCCAAAGAAAAAATGACATATCCAAACCATGAAAGACCCCAAACCACCTGGATGTTTCTGATATGTTCCCTGAGGGCTTAGGACAACCTCAAGACTTAATAACTTGAACACGTGCCTTTAAGTCCCTCTGTCTTAACACATAACTCTGAATCTTTTTACCAGGAGCAATGAAGAAAGGGATAAAATATATGCTGTTTGTCCTTATTCTGTGTTCAGTGACAAAATGACCATTTTTACATGTCTCAAGCTTTGAAAGCCCAAAAAAATTTATCACAAAATACAGAAGCTCCATCCAAACCACAACTATTCCAGAAGGTACGGCTTTTGCTGACTCAACCACCATTTTTTCCAATTCTTATCCTACTGAAATTACTACATACAATCAACTAAAAGGTTAAAGGCCACTGTTGAACCACCACAGGCCACTGCTGAAACTTGGATGAATAACAGATGTTATACAATCTATTTGTAATTTTAGAAAAATTCTCTGGTTAATCTGCATGCATTACGTGGGTTGTCCTTTCCAAGGATAGGATGATTCTGATTAAGAAATTTACAAAACTTCAAAGCAAATATTTTTCATTTGCTTTTAATAAATTCATATATTTTTATTAAACCTTTGGTATAAATGTAAATAAGTCCTTATGTAGATGAATAGCACTAAACAATTAATTTAATGTTACTGAGCAAATGTCTTTTTATTTTTTTTTAATTGAAGACTGAATGAATATAGGCTTTGTTAGTAAAGGACATTGAATATTTAGGGTTTTAAAATGATGTGGTTCATTTCTTTATACAGCAACAAATCTTCAGACAGTACTTCTGTCTAGCTGTAGAAAACTACAATTGATATCTTTTCCATATATACTTAACCTCCTACAGATTTATTTGATTCTCAATAATTACTATTCTCTGGTAAGAGGCATATGTTATTACAGCACACTGCACTCCCACAAGCTGTCCACTCAGTGTATTTTAATAAATCTCTGCCAAAGCTGTATAAATTTGATCCTGTTTAAATTTAATAAGGATCAGAATATATCAAAGCACAAATTCCCATAGGAGAAATAGATATTTTGCATAGTTATTGAGTGCCCTATTCATAAATACAATGTGTAAGACCTGGACCATCAACCTTGAATTAAAAAGAAAAAGAGATTAATGTGTGCAAAGCCAGCTACTTCTTAAATAACAAGTAAAATTAGTGTTTAATAAAACATTTTTCCCTATACTACTGTTGGAGATAGCAGTACTGCTATGGTTTCAATGTAAGCATTCTGATATCTAACTACTGAATATTACAAGTATACAAATACCTTTTCAGGTACCTTTTGTAGTTGTTTAAAGATAAACCCACTCGAGGGTACATATTGCTAAACATGCCACCAATGGTTTCTCTCGGGTTATCCCTGATCCTTTTGTAGTCCATGGGGCCACTGCCTTACGCAGACAGCTGACCAGCAACCAGAAGCCACTGCCATTGTGCAACCAGAACTCACTTTGGACCACAGTCAGCATGAACATAGACTTGGCACCCATTTTCTTACTTCTGATGGCAGGAAAAGGAAGAAATTCTTCAATGCTCTATTAATTCTAGATAAATTCTGGTGAGTCTCCATAACACCCTACAAAATTTTATGTTCTACTAAGTAGATCATTTTCATGCTTGCTGTGGCAAAATACCAGGAGACGTGACTACACAAAAAGATGGTGATCTTGCCACATTATACAGAATTTGGAGCACCACTATCATAAGCATGAATATAGCATGTCTTCTAAATGCATATATATTTATACTATTATTTCTTCAGATTCCAATGTTTTCTTTTTTTGTTGTTGGGCTTTAAAGAAACACTCTTTGCATAAGAAAAAAATAAAAATAAAAAAAATTTCAAATGATGCACACAGAGACCATACTTGACAGCTGAGACTTACAGAAGTGATTCATTAGTCTTCATTAAGAAGTCTGCACTCCTTATTATTGGTTTCTGCTAGTAATTGTGTATAGAACTGTGCATACAACCTACCACTTTCAAAGCAGCTCCATTTTCTCCCATCATTTTGATACTTAAATAATGATAGGTATGGGGAAAAAAAAATCAGACTATATTTATCTTGAATTAAAATTCACATTTTCACAGTAAGAGCATAAAAGTCAAAAGACAAGTCATTTTACATGAAGCAGAGATCTTTCCCAAGGGGAAAAAAAAAAAAAAAAAAAAAAAAAAAAAAAAAAAGATGTGCTAAATCAATTTACCATTGTTTTACAAGTCAGCCACTGAGGATGAAATCACAGACTGCTGAAATTAATGGGAGTTTTGCCGTTGACTTCAATGGGCCAAAGATGTCATCTTCAGTATTTTACTATACACGGAGGCCTGATGTCAGAATTAATACAGCTTTACGAAGTACAATACAATGTAATTTAATTCATCACAGGGAAGCTGATCATGCCATCACTCAGCTGTGGCTCCCACCCACATCTGTAAGATTCTTGCTTTGTTTTCCCATCATCATTACATAGGTGTTTGACCTGAGAAAAACCTCAGGCATGTTCATCACCAATGTTCCTTTACCCATTATCAATATTATGTTGTTACGGGGACAGTGCAGGAATATAAAGGAAGTTAAAAATCTAAGTGATATCAATGGAAGTATATGCAAACCACAAACAGTCTACATGCCAGAATACTACCAGCAAAATCACAGTATTTAAAACACAATTACTTGAAATAAGGTCACACAATGCCATGGTGTAAGTAGTCATCTTAGGTGAACACATGGCTAGCTCTTTTATGTGCTACCTGTACTACAGGGTTACAATCTATCTTCATTTTCATAAATTTTAGGAAATATTGAACACTGAATGTTGGTTCCATTCATTTAAGAGATTCAGTGCTTAAGCACAAAGACCACTGAGGTAAGAGTGACTTAATTTCCTTGCTTTTATGGGTTTATGTCTTTCAACTTTAATGTTATTTCAACAGTGCTTTGTGTTTATTATGGAAATATTCTGCTATATTTCCCTTTTCTCAGTTCATGAAATTTTCAATATAACAAGAAAAAAAAAAACAGTTCAGATTCCTATTTTGAAAACCATATTGCCATTTTTATTCAGCCTGTATTTTAATATAGCATCAATATTTAACTACTTCATTAAATGAAGTGTGACTTTTATAGTGAAAATGTCAGTCTTTGCAGTTCATTAAATTCATTTAAAGCATAGCTGCTTGATTTTTTTTTCCTGAAGGAATAAAGACTATTAACTGAAGGCATAAACTTAGCATTAGAATGTACTTTTTTCCTTCAAATTAACATTCAAGATTTGTAACAGTCTTTACAAATTTAAGGGATTGTTTGTATCCTTTGCATTGTCTTTATTTTTATAATAGATGTCATTTTTACAGCATATACAACTGTTTATCACAGTTGGATATGACCAGTAGGATGTCACAGAGGATATTAACATGTCATGTGCTATTATGAATCTGTAGAATTCTGCAAGTAGTATTAAAAATACATTATTTTGAACTGTGGCATCTGGAAAAATAAACCGTATATGATGTAAAATGTAATAACTCTTGGAATCCAATGGGGTTTATGCGTACTGTTTTCTGTTTCATAAAACATTCTTTGATGAGTATCTTTTTTCAAGGAGGGTTTCTATTAACTAATACAAAAGAACACAAAGAAAGCTCCGTTTCCAGAAAGGTAGTGCCATGTTTCTGCCAGATGTAAGAAAACCTGATACATATATGACTTCTGTAACTGAAGCCTATATAGCTGGAAACGCTCATTATTTATGATTAAATGGATGTGACTATAAAATACTTTAATAAGAATAAAGAAGCTGCTTTGAAACGTACTAAGAAATAAAAATGGTAATCGTTTCTTTCCAACCTACTGCTCCTTTAAATGTTTGAAGTAGATTTCCATTACTTTGGTTTTGGAAGACAAATGACAATTTCTTTTCAGTTTTACTGTTTGAGTTCCCCCTCACCCAAACAAAGCAACGTGGTTACACTCTTGCAATAAGGGACCTGAATCACTACCACTTCCTATTTACAGGCTACACTAAATGGTCAGTGCTTAATTTATTACCATAGAGAGGGTGACTGGAGGCTGGGGAGGAGTGGGCCATAAACATTTTTCGTTTTCAAGATGTTTCATAGCTGTAACATCTAATTCTCTGAAAAATCAGATACATTCCTAGTGTTGTAATCACAGAATCCAAAATACCCTAACATATGCAGTCATTTGGGGTACCACACCTCAGTAGCATTAGGTACGACAAAGATTTAATTTTGAATTAGGATGTGAACAGGTATCAATTTATTCCATTTATATCAATTTATTTATTCACCCAAGGGCACTTAAGTCTCTATGCAACCAGAAACTGGCACCAAATTAGAGAAGAAGAATGTAGTAATTAGTGTCCATGTAAGTTAAAAGCTCCATTCAGGACACTTTCTTCCACAAATGTTGTGCACAACAAACAGTTTTATTTTCTAGAACTATTTTGCATCTCCAAATTTTTGCTAAACCACTGTGATTTATTCTTCTGTGTGAATAAAGTAACAGGGTTTTCAGAAAATTTTGGTGCTTGTACTGCTTTGCTCTGGATTAAATTTTCTAAAGAGTACTAAGAGAATAAAAATTGCCTTACCACATGACTACAATTCTGAAAAAGAAGGAAGAAACCCTAAAACTTAATTACAGACGCAACAGTCACATACAAACAGTTAACAAGTACCAGGGACATGCATTCCACATTGGAGTTTGACAGATACAGGCTTTACACGCTGTCATTTTCTACACTGTTACATCTGCCAGCCCAAACTGATGGGCTCCAACTAGCAATCCCTTAAACCAAGATGACGTGGTGCTAAACAAAAATCATTGCTTTTAGGATGTCACGAGTTAAGACAACTACAAAGGCAGTGCTATCCAGCTGGCTGTACTAAATCCATATGCTTTAGACAGGTCATAATTATGGACTCACTTGCACCAATACAGGAACACCCTGCAGAATAGGATTCCCATCCTCATTCTTTAACTTGGAAACCAACTCTTTTACCAACAGCGTTTGGATGGCTATCCAGAATGTGGAACCAGTGCTCGGTTTTCTCACTGCATGGACCTTCCAATTGAGGGCTGACACATTGCCAGATCTGTGTTTTTGTGCTAAAACAGTACAGGGAGGATCAGGTTAACCTCAGCTACTTGTTCACTTTGTGCAATCTTTGAGTCATTCAGGTTGGAAAGGAGATAGGGAGATCTCCAATCCAACCTCTGTCTAGAGCACAGGCAGCACTGAATTCAGTCCCACTCCCTGAGCTTCTCCTCGCAGAGCACGTGCTCCAGGCACTGCCCATGTTGCTGGCCCTCCACGAACTTGCTCTGGATAGTTTATTCAGCCAACTAGCCACTAGCACCTGCCTGTGCTCCTCAACAGGTCTGCTCCCCAGCCAGTCAGACCCCAGCCTGTATACTGTGGAAGGGTTTTGATACATTATGCCAAGGATAAACGTGTAAGCTTATGAGGGGTAACACCACCACTGACAGACATTTCCTTGGGCATTTAATGGACTTGCGAAGCAGAGGACATAATTTTGGAGCACAAGCACCCTACGTAATCCACAAAGACAAGGAAGCACTGACACAGGGCCTTAGCGTTCTGCAACCCTCAACACCCTCACAGGTCTCAGAGGCCTTCAGTTTTTTGTTGTTGTTGTTGTTGTTTTAATTAAAAAATATATATATTTAAAAAATAATAATTTTTTAAAAAAAGTTTTCCTTACCAGAAAAAGAAACAAATTATTTTTTCCTCCAGAGAAAATACTTAATTCACAATTTGACGCATGAGAGTAGGCAAATAAAATCATATTGTTAGTATTACGCAACTAAAGTAGGAAGAATCATTACTTTGTGTAATTGAGGCTTTGAAGAAAACTTTGACACCAACGATAGCCACCTGCTTCTAAGCTTCACTCCAACAACAAACGAACAACACAATTCACAGAAGTGACAAAGCTGGAACCCTATTTTTAAAAAGTACACTTAATGACACTTTGATTGCACAAAATTATGCACCCGTCCTAAGACATATTAAGAAATAACAGCAATAAAACTTGAAAATAAGACTTTTACACCCAAACTGACTTATAACAGCAAATCATCAAAGTCACCAGAGTTCAGTAACTCCCAGGAAATCGTGCTGCAACTGCAAATAATCAGCACCTTGAAAATCTGGGCTACTGCAAGACCAGCCAATCCTTAAAAACCTCTGAGCTAGTGGATATGTGCTGCTGCTTACATTGTTCTGGACTTCTTACATTTCTTAGATTTCTGGAGTCTGAGACCCAAAACAGCTAAAAACAAATGTTTGCATACAATAAATAAATAAATAAATAAATAAATAAATAAATGTTAGCTACCAAATGCAGCGCTACAAATAAGAGGCTGTCAGAAGAACTATGATTTACCAGGCCTTTGACCCATGTTGTATACTATTGTACCAGACATTCAGTCCACCTTTTTTCTAAACAATAACTAAACTAATCCCACCCCTGGTGAAATCTCAAGATACTTTTTGTAAACACGTAAATTCAGGTCAACTGTACCTTTATTTAGTGCACCTTTTCCAATAAAGTTACTGGAAGAAGCTTGTTTTATATACTCCAACCAGGTGACCCTCTCAGGAAGTCATCAGATAATCTCTGTTTAAAATGAACAAACGTGCCACCTACATTTTTCTATCATATAATAGTCCAGGAATGGAAATGTGCCAAAAAAAATCATAAAAGTGATTAGAAGGACATATTAATAGTCACAGAGGACAGAAGAAATTTCCCTGTATGGGTAGGTAAGAAATTATGTTGTTATTTTTGTACACTGGACTAAAAACAGATGCAAATGAACATTACATGGGAATATTACATATTTCATGGGAATGCTGCACTCTGAAAAACTTCAGATTTGCTTACAGAAAAATGATGCAAGGGCTCTTCCAGAACTGAATTCCTCTTCAATTAACATAGTTATTTAGTGAAATCAAACTAAGATAGAAGGACCCTTGCAACTTGCAACTGCAGCCAAAAACATGCATTTCATCACTATGGTTGCAAGCACAAATACTCCATAAAATGATACAAAGAGACATATAAAATGCATCCATTTCCTACCTAAATAGGATTATAAACTGGACTTTTCAAGGAAAGATCGAAAAAATGGAATTATGCTGCTCCTATGTACCTTTGATATTAACCACTAATCTATAATTTACCTCTAATCCTTTATTTACTCTACTGTAATTCTACTTTTATCATATCTATAAAAACATCTGGTACTGTCAACAGTTTTGCTTAAATTTAAAAATGTAGGGGCTATGTTCTGCAATGGCAGAAACTACTGACTATATTGGGGAATCAGTTTTCCCAGCCTTTGCCACATAAACCAGCCAGGTCAGGCTATGAGGAATTCAGTGTCCCAACTTGTGGGGTGGAAAGGAAGGAGCAGAGCTCCACCCTTGGTGGTACCACCCTTTGGTGGTACTAGCTGCTCTTGCAAGGCTGGAATATTTACAATGGTGATAGCAGATGGCACTTTTTATGCAGACAGGAAGCCATACCCTGGCTTCATTCACAGTCTAAAGGAAAACCGCAGGTATCAGCTATGATCAGTCTCAGTTTTTATGCCCTCTAGAGAAGAGAAACAGACTTGTTCATGAACACAACTGGATGCTAAGACAGGCTGCAAATTTTTGCCAGCGTTCTGCAGATCTGTCTGAAGGGCTGCTTAGCCCCATTGTCCAAGCGACAATGAAGTTCTCACTCAGACCCCTGAGACCTGATTATTTTTCAGAACCTTGGAAGTGAAGCAGTTACTAGTTACCAGAGCATGGAGGTAAGGAAGGAGATGATGATCTGACACATGCTTTGAAAACACTCACACTGAGACAAATCATCTGATAATTTGATATCACGTTTGTACAGTCAAACTTTTAGATGCGAGTTTTCCATCACCTCTTCCAGATGCATAAAGGCCTTTCCCTCCCCTCCACAGCATCCCTACCACCACCAAGGAAAAACAGGCCAATCCTCATGGAATAAACAAGTGATTCCCCCATGCTCCCAGATACTGGATAATTCCCCAGCCTAAATCTCAGAAATAACACTTTTCCACTACCAAATTAGACTTCAGACGAATATTATTTAGCTGTCATGCATTACTCCAAAATCTTTGCTGACTCTAACTATCACATCTATGGCTGCTTTGTCCAACTCAGGGGCACATTTCAGATCACAGAGTACCTAACAAAACTTCTACATCATATGGTCAAGAACATAAGCAAGGAATCTAAAAGAACCATGTTGAACAAGGCTGAAAGTACAGACAACCTCAGGGTCCCTTTCCTTCAGCCAACCACACCACATGACATTTAGCATAAACTCAGAGCCTTAGAAGTGCCTGCCACTCCTTTATCTATCCCCACTCGGACGGGAAGGCTGCTTCACCATCGTACTCTGGAAGTGAAAGGCTTTTTTCCCCCCTCGTTCCCAGCCTAAGCTCACAGCCAGCATTTTTACAGGCATGCCTGTAATAACACTCTTCCCTCTCACTTTGCTATGTTACCAGTATTACTGTTAAAGCAGATACTTTGGTTCTCTTATGTCTTCTTTTCTTAAGGAAAATCGATTGTCCAACTGTAAGGTACTAATTTAAAAAAAAAAAAAAAAAAAAAAAAAATCTTTGCTGCCAGACCTGCAATTTTATGTGTCAGTTCTTTCACACTTCAGAGATGAAGATTATCTACACTTTCCCAACTTGAGGCAGCTGAATGTAGCTTCATTTTCGGTCGGTATCTAAGCTGGAGGAAAACATCATGATGATTCATTTGTTTAGTAAAAATGCAGACAAAACCAACTGGAGACCATTTTTATGCTTTCTAGTGAGGCAGATGCTTCTTCTGGTAAAGACGAGAGGCTGGATAAAGCCTGTGCTTTTTAGCAGCCACAGGAATGCTTACCAGTGCTACAGCCCATCCACACATAACATATTATTAGAATTGCTTCTTTTGTTTTGTCAGCAGGTACAAAGAAATGGCTTTATCCTTTTAGGAAATGAATGGTTCAGTGCCCAAGAAACTACCACTTCAAAACACATCCGCTAAGCTGAATTTTCTCCAGCAAGTTTATGAAGCTCAACTGAGAAGCAGAAATATCTCTCTTCTTCAAAGAGGGTATGTGCAAGAGCAGGACTGCACCACTTCTTTGAATCTATATAAGATTTTGAAAAGTAGGATGAGAAAGAAAATGTTGAGTGTGTTTCAAATCAGTTCTTATATGAAGTTCAGTTTGGTTGTTTTTCTCGATTTATTTATTTATTTATTTAAGATAAACATAAATCATCTTCACAGGGAAAATTTCAGCAGCTGGGATCAATAAAGCAACTGCCCTCTTTCTAGCATTCATACTGAGATTCATCATCTAAAATCCTGTTATTTCTTATTTCTACATTCAAAGATCCCAGGCAACTGGAATGTCAGATAAAGGCTGCTCCTTTGCTTGGATACCATGAGGCAGTGGAATGGGAAAGCAAGAGAAGAACCTTTCTCTTTTGATCAAATGAGGACCAAAGATCAGTTCTCCAAAGCTTTCATGAAATCTTTAAATGCAAAGAGCATGCATTTCTTCCCTCTTCCCTGCCTACACTGACAAACAGTTACTTCCGCTGGCACCAGAGAACTGCTTCCTACCATAGCAGTGTGGAAGATGAAGACTCAACTAAATAAGAAGAAATTGAAAAGCCGTAGTTAAAAAGAAGTAGGAGATGGACAGTTTTTCACCATTAAAATTCTGTGCCAGTGCTGTGCTGTGCATTGCTCATACTCACTGCAGCTGCAAAGTATCAACCTGAGTTCATGATTCTGAAGGACCAGGATTGATTTTCCTCCATGGAAATTCTTCTGTCTTTTTTACTTTCACATTTATTTTAAAAGAAAAAGGTTACACCTGGGGGGCAGAGAGCAAGGTGTATGCTTGGTATCAGTTCTTTCCCATCCAGAGAATAAATGAAACTCAGAAGACCTATAAATACTTGATGTAGTCTAAAATTTTATAGAAAGCTATTATATTCTTATGATTTCTAGACTTTATCCTTTCCTGAGCATTTTAATTACTCTATTGATGTCATGAGATTTTAATGGAGTTTAATACCACTTTTGAGTCACAGAAACACAGAGTAAGGCATAACAACATAATGTTCACCTGCAGTTAGTCATAATATGAATCGAGCTCTTTATCATTGCTGTCTCTCACATACTTCTTATGATAGGATAACCTTAAAAAAATTGTTTATAAATAATTTTGCATAAGCATACAGTCAAACAACATGGTACACGATGCAGAGATGGCGATAGCAGAATTCAGTTAATTAGTGAAAGCAGAAGCAATGACAAGGAGACCCATGATCTCAAAAGTAGACACATGGCACACACGTATCCTGATGTGTGTATGCTGGACAGTAACAAAAAGCCTCTTCCCACCTTTTCCCAGCAGTGGAAGATTGTTACAACTGATTCAGACCAATACTTGTTGTCTACGTTTTAAAAATGTGTGACTGTACAAGAGTCACGTTTTCGATTCAATGTTTATTAGTTATATGTATGACAAGTAACAGCTGCCAAATTTTCTTTACAAAAACCAATACAAAGCTCACAAAACCTCTTTGCTACATTATCAAGTAAAGAATCAGGATTATTTTCTGGTATGTAAACTCTCCGCCAGACTATTAACAAAAGGGCAAATTCAGAGACCTTCCCTGAAAAAGCTGCTATTTACTAGAGACGAGAATACAGGAAGATAGGCAGCACACTTGTGTGATACGTTATCGCCAGTAATATATTTGTGCTGATAGAATTCAGAGCCAAGCCTCGCCATCCTTTCTCAAACACTTGCTAACAGAGAAGACAAAAAAAAAAAAAAAAAGGCTGCTATCCTACCACAAGTTGTTTGCTGACAAAATTCAGAAAAAACAATTTGCTACTTAAAGTAGGTAAACTGTAGTTGCAGATTGAGACAAAATATACACAGAATCTTACAATACAAGTTAATAGCTATTTTTTTAAGCAGAATTACAGGTAAAAAGAGCAATATTCATCACTAAACTGTATGCTGGGCATAACACAAATCTGTATATGCAAAATTCTGAAGCACTATTGTTTTACCTACTCGAGCATGTATTTAATGAACAGAACTGATGTTTTCCTTTCATTGAGCTATGTTTAGCCCTAGATTACACTGTCTACCTTTCGCTGCATGTCAACTGTTGTGGGTGGCTCCAATGACTTCAGCCAGCCAGTCCAAGCCAAAGCAGGCAGCAGAGCCAAGGGGGCATAAGAAAGAAGCCCCAGGAATGTGCTGACCAAGCAAGCTCCGGGATGCCCTCACAGAAAAGGCACCCGCAAAGCTGATCCCACAAAGGCCAAATCTAAGAAGCAAGTCATCATCTCATGGCATGACTAGTGGGAGAGTATGGGGTACTATCACGCTTCATGGAATCCACTGATGCACACATTTGACTCAAACATTCTTAACAGACCAAAATACGAAAACCATCCAAACTGAGCACAGAGAGAGTGTGTCCACATGGCTTGTCAAATCCTTGAAACAACAATTACCTATTTTCAACAAGCCACCCTATACCTGTGCACGTTACAGCAGCAGCATCTAAGACCTCAGCACAAAGCATCTGATCAATACGTTTATTTAAAAAAAATATCTTTCACTTGTGAATTATTTGGTAGAACACAATAAAATGAAGCAACTTGTATCGATTTATCATGTGAAATACAGTTACTGGACACTTAGAAAACCGCAAACATGAAGTCGTGCACACAAACACATTGTTTGGTTCAACAATTACTTTTAGTACAAATGTTTTTACTTGTGCATCTAAATGAAGTTCTCATGTTTGCACCTCATAATATGCTTAGCTTTGTGGTACGTCCAATGTACAGCCTTGAAACCAGCCTCATTTTTACCTATAGCTCCCCTGTGGAAAAAGTACAGAAAATTCATTGTAAAGTTCTACTTATTTTGCCTCATGCTTAGAGTTGGCAACAACTCCCCCCCCCCCCCCCCTTTTTTTTTTTTTTTTTTTTACTGTAAGGTTAGTGTATTTCTAACCATACCAAGAAAAAGAATAGGAGAAATAGAGGCACATTGGGTTGTGGTAAGAAACCACAGCTATCAAAGGTTTTCACTAGAACAAATCAACAGTATGATATCCCCGTATTTACATGGCCACCTAATACAATTATTTCATCCACACATTTACTAAGAACCCACAAAAGTAACTGTAGTAACCTGCTAAAGCAAACAGAATGACTATTTTCCTATGCCTAATCATTTTTTTATTTATTTAATAAAACAAATTCAAAAAAAAATAAAAAAAAAAAGAAGAAAATGCAGAGGACTGCTAACCCTTGATCAGTTTGATAAAAGTACAGCCTAAAAAAATGCACTTTTATGAATAACAGTAATACTGAAATACAGTCCCCTAAGCCATTCAAAATTCATCTATTTGTATAAGCCTTATGACTATAAAGAGTAGTACAAAAAGCAGAACAGGAGATAAATATGACCTGCTCTGAAAATAAGCTACTCCACTATGCAGCAATTGATTTTTGCATGGTTTTAACACAATTTTTTGTATCAAAATTAGACAGCTAATCAATATGGAGGTGTTTAAATATGTCCTGAACCTACAAACCTTTACATAATTCACTGACTAAATATAAGAGTTGCCCCACTGGGACAGAAAGGATGATTCACACAGCTCAGGTTGTTTCCATGCATGGGTTCCTTGCAAAAACAAAACAAAACAAACCACAAGAAGCCAATACTTAATTTACATATCTAACAAACTATTTCACTTTTTAATCCCTATCTAATTTCTCCAGTATTTCCTGCTACACTAGAGACTTGTAGTGTAAATTATGTTGTTTTTGATGCTAAATGCAGAAAAGTTTCCCTTGACCATTTTTGTTCAGAAAACCAGATGGGGAGATGTCACCTTTGCATCAGTTCTCAAAAGGCGCTATCATAACGAAGCTGTGGAAAAGATTTTTTCAGATTGAAGACTGCACCTTACTTTTATTGCTGTAGATTTTGTGGAACTCAAGTCTACTGAATCACAGTAATAACTCCAACAAAGTTCACTGCCGGAGGACTCTTGAAAAATTAGAAGGTATTCATTCCAAAATCTGGGGGTTGATCTTTTACATACAGATGAAGGCAACTTACTTCAAGTGACCCAAACCATCTAAATATAGGCTTCATATTCCAGAAATCCTACCCTATTGGTAATTTGACATACTTTCAAGCTCTTATAGGTTGTCCAGTTGATCTAACCTCATTAGAATACTAAATCTACAAAAAATTCAAATGCAAGTGTGTCTCAAAAAGCAATATTCTGCTTTAACTAATGATTTATTTCACCATCACCAATTGCATGCTTCATAAAGCAGAAGAGGAAAGCGAGGAGATACCCATGCCTCTGCAGCTCTCACTCATCTCCAGTTTGTTTGCCAGTAACAAACAAGGTCATGCCAAAAAAAAAGTAAAAATAAAAATCAGAAGACAATCAGATCCCTTACTTCAGAGGTTGCCAGTCCCAATCCTAACCTTTCATCCAAACACCCTCTTCATTTTTGCCTTTACTATGTCACAACTCACTCCTCTGCTTAAGATTTAGTCTTAGCTCTCAAAAGCCTGTGGCCAGGAGTGATAATATATGGTCACAGTGACCCAGACAGTAAGAATGATCACAACTTTACAATAGCAAAAATAAAGTGTTGAATTGCTAACAGTTTCCCCCATGAAATGCCAAGGGTTGGCCTGATCTAATGTCCATATAAGTAAATGAAAGATGTCCACATTGATTCCATCTCCAATGAGCATAAACAACACTGAGAAACACGTGCCAGAAAAAGAAAAGAAAAAGATTTCTAAGATTTTCCAAGATTTTTATTTTTTAAATCAAGCTTAAAAGACATATTAAGACATACTCTCAAGTGTCTGGTTTTGAGAATGGATTGCTTTAAAATCTCATTCTGTTTTGATAGCATATCCTCAAGTATAGATGACAATTTGGAGGCTTCTTCATCTTTCTAAAGATTTTTTTTTTATTTTCCCTCTTGATATTTATACAGGGATTTTCAACAAAATGCAGGCTGCTGGGCAAACTGGCCATAGAGGAGGAAACGGAGATCATCTATGTCAATAGCTGGCACATGAACTCCACAAACAAACAACAATCTGGAAGAGCTGTTTGTTTAAAACATTTCTCATTTTCAATAACAAACCACTATCTGCTACTTTCAGTAGAGCACCTTTTCAGACAGAACCGAGGCTGCAGCCATGGTCAGTCATATCTACAGTACTCTGCTCAGAAAACTCAGTTATTTTTAATGTGATGAAAACAGTCCATATTTTCAGCCTGCTTGCCCATTACCATGACATGTCTGAAAAAGTTCATGAAAACATCTATTCAGATACCCAAGGTGCATATTTCAGAAGCCACTCAGAAATGACAGCCTCCCCTTTTGTTTCTGCCAGTTCAGCAGTCCTGTAAACACTTGTGGTTTTCAATATATTGTTTCAGGTACAAACAGAGAGAATGCACTCAAAACAGAATTTAGATCGGTTTGACAGGTGCTAACACGCAGTGGAGAAGATATGAAATCGTAATCTTGTTACTAAAATAAATAATGAAAAACGTGGCTGCAAGCATGATCTCATCAAAGTCTTCATCTTAACACAGCACAGTGGCAAAGACCAGAAGGCTCTTGTGTGACATTGTTATCTAAAGTCCTGATTAGATTTTCACCTCAGAGTTCTCAATTTTGGTAGCAATCATCGCAAAGATACTATGGTGACTGGCACTCTATAAATACATCATACAGACAGGTAACAGTATAGAAGACGGCTATCAGATAAGAGTTTGAAGCATTTGAGAATTCAACCCTGCCATTAGGTCTGTATAACAGTACTCAATTTTATGGCAGGAGAAATATGATTACAGATAAAAAGGTAGGATTAGTGCTGTACAAATTCTTTTCCTCTTAAATTAGATTATCATCGCTCAATAGCATTAGTTCAGTATTTCGGGAGTGTCGGAATTCAACAAATACATCGGCATGTATTAACTGTAAATTTAATAAAAGCCTGCAGCACAACCCAAAGGTCACAATTTGATGGGCCTCGCTTTGCTAGACACTGTACAAAAATGTGACAAATGAGTCACGGAGAACTTGGGAGTCTATGTGAGCTACTCTCACTTCAAGTATCTGCCAAAGAACGTAAGCTGTTATTTCCCTTGTTTCTATTTTAGATTTTATTACAAATTCATGGTAATTCATTATAGGCTTAGGCTGGGCATGGTACCTCATACAATGCACTGTGCTGGGTGCAGGCAGAGCTGTGGGAATGAGGCTCTGCTCATCCCAGAGGATTTGCTGAGTATTTTCTTGCTTTAGAGCCAGAGGTGTGAGCAGGTGCCACTGTCCCTAACATGCACACTTCAGAATTGCTATTGCTACAAATTATCATTACTTTAAGAATACTCACACCTATTTCCACACCTACCAAAAGTACTAATGCTTAGATTACCTCTAAGCATTAAGCTCAAACTCTTCCTATATATTGCTGTACATTATTACAAGCATCTCCCTGATACAATTATAATCCATTGTAATGAAAACAGCTATTTTTTTTTTAAACCACCAGGATGAAATGGCTTCCCCTAAGTAAACTTTGTATACATCCAATTCCTCCTCATGTCTTGATAACAAAAAGGTGCAATCAGGACCAGATCTGCAGTATTAGAACAACGGACAAGTTGCACTGCACAATCCAATTTGTATTTCCATTATATGAGCTCATTCTGGGCAATGTAGGCTCTTGAACAGTCGCTGCCCTTGGCATACAGAGGTTTCCTTTCAAAGCTAGCTCTTCAAGAGAGCTACGTCACAAAACCTGTGGGATGACCGCTCCTGTAAAACAGCATAACGCAAGCGGTGATGATGATACAAGGGGTAATTTGTGTTCTTGCAGATGTAGTCATCGGATCATTACACTTCCTTGTGCAAGCACAGTGAATTACATATCCAGCATTTTTAGTGCTGGACTGGACAGACAAATATTTGGGGAGCTTTTTTCTCTGCCAGCAGTAGTTGCCTGTATAGTCCTGAGGTTCTGAGATACGAGAGGCAGGGGAAGGCGACTCTGGGAAAGAAACAGGTCAGCACACTTGCCACGTGTGCCAGAAGATCAGTGGGAAATAGTGAAGGTAAAATGGCATTTACTAAGTTGATACTCAAAACAACAGCAAGTTCCCAATCCCTTGGTTACACTGCCTCCAGCAAGACCCCTAACTCCAAGGGCCAGCCTTGTCAGGGTCAGACTGGAGGTACACGCATCAGCTTCCAGCCCACAGCCTGGTTTCATCAGAAGAAAAACCCACCCCGTCTGCACCACAGCAGAGCCCAGATGTGAAGCAGCATATATGCAGAGCAGATGATGAGTGAGTGCGCAGCTTTCTGTCTTAACAGCATACATGCACCCATTGTCTCTCACCATCTGCTATATGAAAGAAAAACCTATGCATATATAGCCACACTAAATTTGCAAGAAGACTAATTTTCAATCGTTTGCATAACTGTAATCCATTTTTCCTACCAACACACACTAATAGGGATGGCTTATAGCCCAGTTTAGCATACTACTGAACTACTTCTATCTATGCTTTACCTCTGGAAGAACAAGATAACCTTCCGGAGCTTCCTTTGTAAAATGCAAAATAGTTCAGCCAAAAACATCAAGCTCTGACATTCACATATGTATGCTGGTGCCTAAATTAAGGTATGGATGTTTGAAATTTGTATCCTACAAGGACAATCTGTGCAGAAGAGATAAACATTATAAAACGTAGACAGCTAAATAATGAAGTAAAGATTCTGGAATTTAATATAATGATAACTCAAACACTGAGCTGTATGTGTTTAGGGTTTGGAGGTTTCTTTTTCCTTTCTCAAAATGCGTTATGAAAATAATAAACTAATAAAAAGAAATGTATTTGCTATGATGAACAGAAGTTCCCAAAATATTTTTAGTAAAAGTAATTTACTCAGTAAGTGATAAAGTTTGGTTAGAAAAAAAAAAAAAACTACTAAACTATAGCAAATGTCCAAAATTACTCTCCATCAGCAGAACTATAGAAGGGCTCAAAACAGAAGCAGGATGTTTTACAACAGCTGCTCTCTTTCGACTTTCTGTAATTTTTATAGCTACTTCTTGATGGTGGCTTTTTGTGTTGTTTGTTTTGTATACAGAGCAGCAGGACTCTTCTAGAAACAGGCAGACCGTGATCTCGCCTATGTAACTCTGAAACAGAGGTGGATTGCTGCTATCCCAAACCACCACCAGCCAGACACACGCGGGGTCAAGTTCTGTACTCTCACACCAGCTCTGAAAACTTATCAAATATGGCCCTGATCCAGCAAAGCACTTAAGCACATGCTTTACTTTAAACATGTAAGTAATCCTATTAGAGCAAATGAGATTCAGCATAAACTACTGGGCTGAGTCTCAGAATACCTTGGTTGCAGCCCTGATTATGTCAGTGACCGACTGCGTAACCTTGGACAAATCGCTGTCTTTCTATTTCCTCTTTTGCACTTTCTGCATGTTTACAGCATTGCACACTATCTAGACAAAAATAATCCCAATCTGGAATCTTCTGGAAACTGCCGTGCTACAAATAACATCAGGGATATTTCCTTTTGGCCCCTTTTCAACTGCTTACCACATGCCCCGAAGTAGCGTTCCTCCCCCACCCCCAAAAGCACAATGACATCCCCTACCCTTAGGTGTACTTATCCAGTACTAACAGACCTCAAAATCGTAACTGAGTTTAAGAACATGCTGTGGGGAGGGACCCTGGCTGCAGGATACCTGCACAGGGGCTGAGACAGGTCCCCAGGGCCTGCGGGCCTGATCCCGTCCCAGTGCCGTCGGAGGCCAGGCCCGGCTGGGGTGCCCAGGTGGGACTGTGCCCTGCTGGGTGGCTGCAGCCCCTATGGCACAAATGGGGCAGTCTTAGGAAAACCAGCAGGCAGCTGGAAGGCAGAACTGATCCATAGGGTGCAGGGCAGCGATATCAGAAGGCCTCACATGGAGTGTTTTTAGACAATTGGATACAGCATGTGGTTTTCCAGAGGTAGGCCACATGCCATCAACTCTACGCCTTGATGACCCAAGAACGTTTTCAGATAAACAGTTGTGGTTTTGCATATGTACACAACCAGGCAACACGTTTACTCGTGCCATCATGCTTCCTGCTGCCTGGCACTCGTCACAGGCAATGTCACTGTCACAAGAAGAATATGGATTCGGAGCGTAACAATGAGGCAGGCATGGATGAGCGGGCAGGATACTCAAATGAGTTTCAGAAAGACTCGAGGTGAAATACGGTCCCCAGTGAAATCAATAACGGTTCTCCCATTTACTTCAGTGGAGTAAATATTTCAGCTCTTTTTTCTATGCCTTCTGGTCATCTCAGTGCCGACCAGAGTAATCATTTATTTTCCTTAGGAACACAGGGAAAAGGAGAGAATGGATGGAAAGTGAGGGAGGGAAGAAAGGAGGAAGAGAGGGAAGATTATTTCAGAATAAATGTACTCTTCTTTTTGTGGATAAAAATAATAATAATAACAACAATAATTGCTACAGTTACAGATTATAAACAATGCAGAAGAAGAGATTAGATCAATGTAGCTGAGAATCTTTCTAGGAACTCACTTGCAGATTCCCCTTCTGTCCTTGAAACACCTGTACACCACGCTCTGCTTTCCTGACTGAGCACAGCAACAGCAACACAGCTTCTTCGCCTGTGTCAGCCTGCTCAGGATCAGGCCTTCCACATGCAAAGACATCTATTATAAGCCACATGCATTATGAGCTGTACTCCGTCAATTAAAATATTTTCTGCCACAGATTGGAAGCCTGGCCTAGAAGATACTTGCCAAAATTATATTCAGTAACTGAATTGCATTTTTGAATAGGTCAAAAGTTAGTTACTTCTGACTTCTCAATGTGCGCTCTGTTCTCATTGTATGAGGAAGGGAAATACAGTCAAAAGGTTATATCTAACTCGGTGCATTTGCTGCAAGTTAGTGGTCAAAATAAACTTCTGGTTTTGCAACTCTTCAACATTTTGGACATAAAAAAGAAAATCAGAAAGAACCTGTACAGCAAACTGTAACAGCTCCTGAAATAAATACATACCATTCATAACAATAAAGTTACTGAATAAGTGAAATTTACAGTAAGCATGCTGTCTGTCAATAAGTGCTGTAAGTTTCCTAAATTAGTTGACATATCAGACAACAGTGAATATTTACTGCATGTTTTAGAGCTCTTGAAGTCCTTAGCAGCATTCAAAGTTAAGGTTGACATTTCATCTTTAATTCATGCTCCCGTGTCTTTCTATATTAACTACTAACAAAGCAGCATGCTAATAGCCTCCGCACAGAGCATGCGCAGGGCTCGGCCGTGCACGCTCCACGGGAGCACGGCTCTGCATCTCTGCTGAGAGTAGATCTGTGCGTTTTGGAAAGGGAGGCAGCCACTAAGTCACTACTGACAAACTTGAACGTTGCAGAGACCAAGATGATCATAAATATGATCACAAAGAACAACAGAAAAGGACACTCGTGACTTCTACTGAAAACAATTTATCTGGGAGAAAGTTTTGTTCAGCTACAAAACCTCTTTACTTGAGCCCATGTTATTTCTTCCTCTGAACATGATCTTTGTGTTTCAGCAAACTTTATCTAGGTACTTGGAAAGGATTCTTAAAAGCAAACACACACACACACACAAAAAGATTTTAACATAAGCTTAGACTTTGTGCAGCACCCTTCTGTTCCCCAGCATCTCATACAGTGCCTCACAAAAGGCCCCAGAGGTTGGACAAACATAGCACCAGGAAAAACACAGTGTGAAAGGGATCTTTATGTGCATGTGTGAGGGCCCAGTGCTAATAGCTCAATGTGCTATTGACACATCACAGTGCAAACAGCTAAGGCTTTTTCAAAATAGCATGAGTCACAGTGTCATTCTTAACTTCGCCTTTCCCAGATTTGGGTAATTTGTGGAACAAATCATCTCCATATTATTAAAACATATTTTCTGTAAATGAAGGTAGCCACTGGGGAACGCCTAGCGCCTGACTGTAACGTTTGCTCTATAAACTACACGCGCCGCAGAGAAGGTGTGAATAAACACAAGTGGGACTGCAACTTCTTCGACAGCCCTGGCGGAATTAAAGCGCTCGTTACCCTTGGGTGCTAGCAGCCGGTGCCCTTCCAGACATCCCACACTCCGCTCTGCTGGGGTTAGGGGCTGACCATGGCAGAGATGGAGCAGCTACCCGGAGGAGCGGAGCGGGGGCAGCCGCCCCCTTCCCTCCCTGCCGGGGTCGCCCGAGCTCCGCCGGGGCTCTGCCAGACCCGGGGCCCCGCGGCGGTGGCAGCCCGGGACAAGCCGTGCCGTGCCCGGCCCGGGGAGCCTCTGCCCGTGTTCCCCAGGCTGCAGCACCCCAAAGTTGCCGGCGGGCCGGGGCCGGGCTCCGCAGCCCAGCGGGGCCCCCGGAAGGGTCCCTGCCGCCCCCCGAGCCCTCCCCACCGCCGGGAGCCTCCAGAGCATCCCCAGCCCGGCGGGGCACGGGCAATTAACGACCGCGGGCATAATCACCTTGTTGTAGCTGTAGTAACCCAAGCACTGGGCAAAGTCCAGGTTGGAGGGGTCTCCGGGAAGCGAGCTGCCCGCCGCAGCCGGGTAAAATCTTACATCCATGCCGGTGCTTTGGTCCCAGAAGTGCACTTGGAGAGAGCGCCGGGGGCTTTGATAGATCCACCTTCAGGTGCCTTCCTCGGCAGCGGGCACGGACGGGGGGCAGCAGGGGGCTGCGAGGGGGAGAGGCGGCGGCAAAGTGCAGGTAAACGGGGAGGAGGAGAAGGAGGAGGAAGAGGAGGAGAGGAGCGGGGAACAGGGGTGGCGGGCGCGGAGCCCAGGTGGGTGCCCGTCCGCCGGGGCGGCCGGGAGGAGGGCTGCTGCTTTGGGAGAGCCCGGTGCCAAGCCACAGGCTTTGCCTCCGCATTCAGGAGCAGCTGCCGTACACAAAGGAGCCACGCGCCCAGCACCGACCGACGGCCGACCGGACAGACACACAGCCAGCCAGACACACAGACCTCCCCAGCGGCTCCAACCGGAGGGGAACAGGGGAAAGAGGGGGGGGGGGAAACAGAGGTAACGCGATGCGGGCTGGGGAAAGGAGGGGGAGAAAGAGGGGCAGCGCCCCCGGAGTTGGATGCAGCGGGGGCTGCGCGGGTGCGAAGTGCCGGAGGAGCCGGCTGGGCGCTGGCAGCGCTCCCCGGGAGGAGCGGCCGGGCCCCGCGCCCCTCCCCGCCCCGCCGCCGCCCCTCCCGCCGCCCGCCCGCTGCCGCCCCCCGCGGCCGGTGCCGGAGCCCTGGGCCCCGGAGCCGCTGCCCATGGCCGTCCTCGTTCGGCGGTGAGTTGCCCCGCTGCCGGCTCCCTGCCCTCCTTCGGTCTCTCTGTAAGGTGCTTTATCGATCGGTCCCGCTGCCCGGCGGGGGGGCGCGGAGGAGAGCTTTGTAGCGGGCTGCGGACACCGTCCCGAAGGCGCCAAGTCGGTGGGTGCCCGTGCAAAGCATCCACCCGGGATCCATGCTTGCATAGCCGCCGGGCTTCCAAGTCCCGGCATCTTGCGGCAGAACTTTTGAGGGAACCGCTGAGACAGGAGGAGAGGCTGTTTGGCCTCGCACCCGTGCCCTGCAAACAAGGTGCGAGGGAGAAAAAGGATGGAAGCACCCTTGAGGCTTCAAAAGTTCTGTGCTGGGGAGAGACCTGTCCTTTGGGTTGTGTCCCAACTGGAAACACATCCTTGACTGTCTCTGGTTTACTCCAGAATACCAACGACAACAGAACTATACCAGGTTTATCTGTACAACACCAGCAAGACCTTCTCCGAAGGCTGTTTGCCCACATTTCTGCTACGGCCGCAGGGGCCAGGGCTCAGGGACCAACGCTGCAGACCCACCTCTGCCCAAAACCTGCCCCAGGGGCTTAACACCCCACACTGCCCTGCCCCACGGGAGTTTGCACTGGGTAGGTAGATGAGAGAGCACACTCCAAGTCAACAATCACAACGTGTGGAGAAAGGGAACATCTTCCCAACTCCATTCCTAGAAGTCTTGCAGATTTATGTGGCACAAATATTGTGGCAGGTTCCTGCTGGCACAGGAGGCGCCAGATCGCAGAATCAGTAATGCCTTTGTTCAGGGTGTTGGTTCCCAAGTGTCATAGCTTGAAGCCAGGAAAGATCTCTGAAGTGACATTTTGCTCTAAGAGCAGAATTAAACATAGCATGGATGTACATCTGTATTTACATGGAGTATTTATAATCTAGCTTTCTAGAAAAATGTGTATGAACTGGTAAATGCCTAAGTAGAAAAGAAAGCAGGCATATTTAGCCAGACACTTAATCCAATTTCATATTCATTCAGTGTCAACCATATCTTACCAAAGGGGAAAACTGCAGAAATCGACTCTGTTGCTAGAAGGGGAATTGTTGAGGAGCACACACTTCGGAGCGCTCTCACAGGCACATCCCATACCCTTGGCAAAAATTATTTATGCTTCTTAGAGAAAGAAATTGTTCAGAAATAAAGACAGCCCAGCACTGAATCCATATCAGAACACAACTTTGCTTTCCTCCAACAGCAGTGGCAGAAAAGTGGTAATGTACAGGCCCAGCAAACTCCTTTTGACGTTCCAGCTAAGGTTAATGAAGTAATACTTGTTTTTTTTTTATTCAATAGGTGACAGACATTTCTGAAATCAAGTGTACAAGTTAGAATAAGCAGATTCTCAGATACAGGAAGAGATTATTGGCACTGAGTCCTGATGTGCTCCACTATATAAATACAGGCATTTCCAGACTGCCTTGCTCTGGTTCTCTACTCTTAATGCAATCTGAAAGCACGCTCCCTTGGAATCCAGAAGGAAATTGAGCAAGGAACAAAGAGCAAATGGTTGCAAGTTTAGGACTTGATCCCATCGTTTTAGTGAAAGAAGGTCCTGAAGGGCTGCAGCCCTACACAGCCTATGGCTCCTGGGCTACTCATAACCTCCAAAGCACTCGGGCTGCTGCAGGACTCCTGTTGTGGCTGGTGAGGGGTGCTTTGGGTGCCCCCCAAGGCGCTGCCTGGTCTGAGCAGCTCAGCTCCTCTTTCCCATCCCATGCCGTCAACACAGAGGCAGAAAAAGGAGCATGCAGGGCAGCAGGCGGCCGGCAGGATGCACCTTCAGGTTGTAGGGCTTCGTTCACGAGCTAAGCAGATGATGTTAAAGGATGATTCAAAGCAGTGCAGTGCAATATGCTGCTCCCAGCACAGTTTCTTCAGAAACTAAAAGAACAAGCACAATGGGGAAAGCCCAAAATACTCCATCTTGTCCTCGCTGGAGCAGGGAGTTCATATAAAATTGAAATGAAGAAAAGACTTATTTATTCGCCTTTTTTTTTTTTTTTTTAAATTCCAGCATGGTATCTCCAAAATATTACTTGGTGAAAGACTTTGAAATACTGGCTATTTTTACAATTATGAAACTAAAATGTAGAAATTTAGTGATATTTCCAACTAAAAAACATTCCTTCTCCTGACCATAATAAATTGAGATCTCTGCCAAGTGCCAAATTCAGTCTTTTGCAGAAGTAGTAAGACTGCAGTGAAATTAAAGAGTGATTTGAAAAGGAACAGAAGTGAAACTGGGATACATGTGCTAATTTGTGTTTTTTTTTTTTTTTTTCCTTTTTAAACAAAATATTGTGTTTGATGTGATAATGCACCAGAGGGAATTTTACAATCTAAAAAATCAGGCAAGCATGTGTTTTTCTTTCTTGAAACCTGTAGTAAAAAATGTAGTTTATTAAATCAGCAAACTTGAGTAATCTCTGCTACACTTTAAATCCATATACATGACGTCAAATCTGGTTGTTAATAACAATGTATATATCTCAGGAGTACATTAAAGATGGAATAGGAGCCAAAGTATGTATATCTTTCTGTACATATCACTTGAAAGGAATCCAACAAATTCTTCTCTCAAGCCATTCACTTGCAGATCTTTCAATAAAACTATGGCTTTGGAATTCTACTTTTGTTTTTTCTTTCAGGGCAGTTGGAAGAATGAAGTATTTGCAACTTTAAGTATTCCCTTCTTTCCTGTTGATTTAATAAAAGTAAGCACCTACCTACTATACGTGTAGTATTCCAATAGTTTCCTTGGTACTGGATAGCCTTGATTTTGAAGACACTTTTTGAAAAGCTCTGTTCCATAAAGATTTGAATGTATGCCTACTAATGGCAACAATTATGATTCAGGCAGTAACACACAAACTGTGACTTTGTTCCATCTTCAGCTATACTCTCTTCTGAGTCATCATCACAATTCAATTTTAAAAGCCATTAAGAACACTCAAGCTGCTTTTCTGATGTAAGAGCAGAAATTGTATTGGAGTGAATCAGTCATATATAGACTTGAAAACATGCATGCACAAATTCTCACTGCTACACAGAAACCTTTCACCTTCCATAGGTAAATACCAATGTTTCAGGTCTCGCCGATTTCCATACAGGCCTGGCATGTCCTTTTCTAAGCACCAGGACATAGGAAGGGAATGTGTTCAGTGGTTATGGCTGAATTGCTTTATCCAGTGATCTTCAGCTATTGCCCTTAAAGCCTCTGCAAACTACTTTGCAAACCCTGTGTCAGGCTCCCAGGCTGTAATACAGATACAGCACCACAGGCTCAGTAACATTTTCTTTCTTTTTACTACAGAGAAACCAAAAGCACTGGGACACTGGGAGGAGATTTACTCCTCCAAACAGCAGAGTTGAGAAGTAACCTTAGAGAGAAGAGCAGATATACCAGCACCCTTACATCCAAACGTCCGAATAGCCCCTGAAGTGTGCCACGAGTACCGCTGTAACAGCAACCAGTAGTAGTAATGCTGGCAGACACAGGCAATAAACACGAGGGGACAGAAAAATGAGGAATGAGGGGAGAGGTGGTGGGATGAACAAAGGTTGGACTGAGGTCCTTCAGTCAGAGGAATCAACACAAATAAAGCTCCACCATTCATTTTCAGGGTGCAGGCTCCACAGCTCCTGGGAGAACTAGGGAGGTGGGAGAGCACAGCATCCTTTATGTTACCTCCTAAGGAACACTGCCTTGGTCCTTTCCCACCAGAGCAGCTGTGGAGAATGAAAGGGCACGAAACAAAAAGAATGGAATACAGGAGGAGAAAGAGATAGAGAGCAAGCAGGTCTGGTTTAGAAAAGAATCTAAAGCCTCCTACAATCAATAGGAAGTCCCTTTAATTGATTGCAATGGGCTTTGAATTAGACCTATATTCTACTTATCAAGTACAGCTGCTGAGAATCAATAATATTTTGACTTGCCCCTCAAACAACAACTACAGTGGTAACTTTTGGCTAAAAAATAGTACAATGAATAGCATTTTAATTCATTAGAGTTTATCCCACCGATATACCCTTCTCCTCAGATTGTAGGGTCAGCTACTGTTTACAAGTGATCATGCAGGCATGAATATCCTACATAAATGAGGCAATAAAGGAAAAACTGTTGTTGTTAGCATTAATTCAGATCAAATATTCATTGATATCTACATTTCTCAGCAAGTATCTCAAGCAGAGATCAATAAATACTTATTAGTCACTGACCATGTTTCTTGCAGTAAAGGAGAGAATGTCAGCCAGCAGATGGGAGCAGCCAAGTAATCTGGGGAGCTGGAGTTTCGTGCTTGTCTGCCAGCTGATCGTTTACCTTCTCTTTGTCTCAGTTGCCACAGCTAGAAAACTATAGATCAAAGAACAATAATAATAATAAAACATCTATTTTTATAGTCATTCATTAAAAATACAAATCATTATTTAAAAGTACAAACATGGAATGCTGC
Organism: Oxyura jamaicensis; assembly: GCF_011077185.1. NCBI lineage: Eukaryota > Metazoa > Chordata > Aves > Anseriformes > Anatidae > Oxyura > Oxyura jamaicensis. The sequence goes on along the minus strand of NC_048903.1, from coordinate 5,013,794 downwards.
AGGAAAAAAAAAAAAAAAAAAAAAGTTCTTGGTTTGTGAAAATTCTATTTCTTTTGGGCCCAAGTCAGGAAACACAGGACTTTATGAAAAAAGGAAAAATAAATGATTAAGCTTTTCAGACATTTATGTACCTGATTTGATATTTCTGTGCATTACTGAAGTCTCATTTTACCTTAAGTATTTTACCACCTCAACTTTTAACCTTATCCTAACACAAAATTAAGTATTTAAATTTATTAGCCATTTACAGAGCACGGACAACCACTAATGCTGCTGAACTGCATGAAAGCAAAAAGGTTTCTGTTGCTTTAAAGAAAGTATTCCTCAACCCTCCAAAATAACCTGTGTGTAATGGATAATATAGGATTACTTTTTGGCAGCGTGAATATCCTGTTGCTATTGACTGCAGAGCTACAGTAGCCTGACATACTAGTATACAGCTATTGTGAGATAAAGACCACGTTGAAAAACAAACTGATTGCAGTACTGAAAACAGAAAAGGAACTGTCCAGTAATATAAAAATTAAGAGTACAATGGCTGGAACAGTGTCATTTCTAGAATAAGCATTAAAGAATAAAAGCTTTAACTGAAACTAAGAGAACGCTGCAAAATACTCCTTTCTTTTTGGGATACCATTTTTAAGCAAGATGGAAAAAATTGGTTAGAGATGGTTCTGTATATATGTTTTGCATTTGTATCACCTGTTGATATCAAGCTGTTGGTATGTTTCTCTTTGTTTTGTTTTGTTGTTGCTTGTGTGTGTGTGTGTGTGTCTTTGTGTGTGTGTGTGGTTGTTTTATTATTATTATTATTATTTCATGCTTTTTTTCGGAGGGGAGGGAGGGTGGTTTGGTTTCTTTTTTCCCCTCTGGCCGGCTTCACATTCATATACTTTTTGAATTTAAACTAAAAGTTTTATTAAAAGAGGGAAAAAAAGCTTCTGGCATCCACTTTATAAAGGGAATATACAAGTATAACGTCAACAGAAAAATATAGATGCTCATGAAAAGCAACTCAAATTCTTCTTTGAATTTCTGTATTAATCTAAAGGAATTTGTCAGGCAGGAACTTTCATTTGACAGTAGAACCAAATCTAATTACTGAAAGAATTATTTTAATGAAACTTATCTGAAAAGTCTTGGTGAGATACTGTGAACAGTATTTCCTGATGAGAAAGGTTACATTTAATCCTTGTCTCTGCACCAGATTTGCTCATAAATATTTTTCATTTTTAATTTCATCCAATGTTCTATTAGGTAATTAGTTGAAAAATACAGCATATGTATTATATATATATTTTCAGGTGCACACATTTCATTATAAACAACTAAACAAGGATGCTGGAGTGCCCGGAGTGACTGAGAAAACAACTTTTGGTGTTTTTGTGGGTTTAATGCAAAAATACTGTAACTCCCATACAGTAGTCCCCAAAAGAGGGCAAACTTACCCTTGAGAGCCTGTATGGACCCTGGGGAGATGTGAGAAGCTTGTGCCCTGGTTGTCCCCTGGAAGCAGGTGCATATACTCTTAGTGACCACATTTCACATCATTTGCTGATAGGTGGGGAAGAGTTGGGCTTTTGGTCATCACTTGGAAGCCATTGAAGCCACTGACACTGCTCAGATCCAGCATAAAAGGCCAGGTCATTCCTTAAAAATAAAAGTCATTATTTTAAAAGGCAAGTAGGGAGTGCTGCAGATAAAAATGAGGTGCTGTGAGATGCTGAGCCCCAACATTGTTAGGAAAGAGAGGGGCAACCCTTTTGGACATATCTCATGGACTTTTTTTTTAGGCAGGAATGGCCATTTGCTATCATCTCCTTCTCCCCAAAATTATTTCCTGCCCCAATAATATATAATTATTTCCTTCCTGTGTTGTAGGAAGAAGTAACAAATGTAAGGCTGCTGATCTCATGTCCCTTTCTAATGTGACAGTGCCTTATCATGATATTCATGTCACCTTTAACCAGCAAACGTTATAACAAAGTAATTAGTGACCAGTGCTAGAGAACATGTGAAGATATACAAACATTTATCCACATTTGATAGGACTGCAGACATACAGCTTTCCTGGCATGGATCAGATCCATACAATAACTGGAACTAGTCTTTCAAAGGACTTGTAAGTTGTCCTCCAGGTCTCCTAATTAATGTAGCGTAATGAGAGTGTATTAATAACTCCAGTATTTACAGCAGCATGATTCTAGCTGAGAATTATAAAATAAAACATTTTTGTAAGTTCTTGTACAATAGCGTCTGGGACTTAGTGATAGACACATACATAAATTCATCAGATTAAAAATTAACAAACAGATTTCTACAAGTATGATCTAGGGACTGCAACATCATCTCCAAAAAGAACTGCTGTACTTTTATTCAGGAGACTTAAGCTCAGTTTACAGAGTTGAGCTCCCCTTTTTGATGCTTCAATGGATGGGGTTTTCAGCAGTCACAGGCTGAAAACAGATTTCATCTAGTTCTTTAGACTATTTCCCCAAGCTCATAAATACTATGTATCAACCTGATTCTTAAAGAAACAGCCCTCATTGCCATGAATGAATAATATTTAATAAAAGATCTGATCACAAAACCAGATCTACAAAGGAGTACTAAAATAACACTCCAACTTGGTGCTGAACACAATGTTCTTTAATATAAGTCCATTTCAACTCCATTTATTCTAGGGTTCTACAGCAGTCGAAATAATCAATGCGGAATTTTCCATGTGATTTACACATTGCTTTTTAAAATGAATTGACTGAAACAAAAAATGTTTATTTCTGCTGCCTCGCTTGTTTTCTAAAACATATTCTCTTTCTTCTAAAGTGAGAGAACGACCTCTGCTTCAGGAACAATTTTCTGAGACAGCGTGTTTATCAAATGGCTTCTCTGCTTTCATGAAAACAATTTATTTTCACTGAACTCTTCAAGATAAGCATCGAAGTCAGGAAGAATGTACAATGACATTTATAATTACATTCAAAAAACAAATATTTTGCTCAAAGAAAGGTTTGGGATTTTTATCTTTTTTTTTTTAGAGATACAAAATATTTTTATTCCTTCAACATACCTTTTAAAGACATTTTCTCCCTGAAATTACAAAGTGTATTTTCATATGCATGGAAAGAGAAGCCCGGGACAGTAATCTTCTCATAGAAAGGCTACAGTATGCATCCTAAACAATGAAAGCTCTAGCATAATCCTTACAACCAAATTGCCTTCCCTGCCCCACTCTTAGGAAATAATCTGCAGACAAATGACAGGGAGAGCAGGGGGATTCATGACCTTGCAGAGCCTCCTCTAAACTCCCCCCACCCCCCACCCCCCCACACCCAATCTTGCAAAATGGACAAAACAATTGTCCCCTGGAATGGCACGTCCACCTCTCCAGCTTTCCTCCCACATTTTCCCCTTCCTCAGGGGGAGTTTCTTAAACCCCAGAGCTCTCTGCAGAGCCTGTGGACATCAGGCAGTGCCCCCCCTTCTCTGGGGAAACAGATCTTGCTAAAAAAGCTCCCTCTGTTTCCCTTGTGGATTCAGCCCTGGTCCTATTTTCAACTACCAACAACAAAAGCTCAGTCATGCCACACAATTACTGCTTCCTGCTATATTCTCAACTGCCACTGAAATCAAGGTAGTCCATAATCTATCTCATCTTTCAGGACAAAGCAGCCACGAGTTTATCTCTACAGGGCCTGTATTTTCTAATGCCAAATCAGTAACTACCTATGCAAAAGCTGCTCATGAATATATTTAGGGTTTCAGTTTGGGAAACATGGCTCTTACTGGATTAAAAAGACATATTGCTTTCACACCAGTAGAATGCCCTTTAATTTGTGGGAATGCATTTTAGAATTAAAAATTTAAGGTCTGGTTTATTCCTTGTCAGTCAAACATCGCAGCTTTTCATTATTCTGTTTTTCAGTGCACGGAGTTAGTTCTCATCATAAAGATTCTCTGATAAAGTTCTCCTCTGGAGACATACTCTTTTTGTAGGCTCAGCTAGTGAAGAAATATCATTCATTTGTAATACTCATCAAAGAGAAGAGGAAAAAAATCAAAAGCAGCTGAAAAGAGATTGTGTTTCACTAATATACACCAAGGCTTTATTTAAAATATACAATGTTAAATTTGATCAAATATCAACCCACTATTCAGAGTGAAATAATCTCTTTTAATTTGCATGTATCTGTGTGTGCCAAAGAGAAGCGTGTTTGCTTTCAAGCAGGTGCACATCCTGCTATGACTAAATCTCTAACTCATCAAATTGCTTTACCAGTGTGGGACATGCCCTTTTTTCTGGAACAGCTTCAAGCATTTTCCCCAGCATTTCAGCCACCTGTTTACTGAGTTCATACTCCAAAGGAGATGCATGCAATTAGAAACAAGGAAATGAAAATAAATGACCTTGTTTGTTATAAATAACAAAGAGACTCAGCAAAATTAATGCAGTGAAGCCTGACCTTCTGACCTGAAAGAAAGAATCACCTCATTCCTTTGTAGCAGGCTCACAATGCGCCAGCACCAGGCATTGTTATGCAGCTTTGCTTCTTTTGATGGATTTTAAAGGAGTATATTCTAAATATTAAATGTTTTACAAGTTAGATTAGGAAATTTGCATTAAAAAGCATGTTGAAACAAAGTCAAGAGAGCGATGATAAAGATTATCACTGCTTTATTTAAAGAGCACAGGTAAGTCGTGTGTGTGTTAGTTCAATATATTACGACTTTTCCACTGGAAAAAAAAATGGAATTCTACTAAAGAGACATGGAAAATGTCTTCTTCGGTGTTCAGTGAAGTGATCAGGAAGAAAGCTTTTAATTACCCAACTCCAAGACAAGGAATCATTTTTCCTTTGTAAAACCTTTGTGCTATGATGATCTGACTTGAGGAAAAAGTAATGTACTTCCACAACTAGTACAGGCAAAAAATAAAAAAAATAAAAAAATCATTACCTTTTGATTAGGCAAGCAGAAATACCTTCTTTTGTACAAAGTCTACTGAATAACTTTTCTATGGGCTACATTTTCACTTCTGAATGATTCATGTCATTGTGGAACAGTGTCCAGCTGTAATGGAGGGCAAGGTGTTAGAAATTTGTTTCGCTGCTTGTCTTTGGAGGTAATGAGAACATACAGTTGTTTTTGTGGCAGTCCTCGCAAAAAGAACAGTGTGTAATTATAGTGCTGGTTCCCATCTTGTCACTCGCTAAAACAAGTCTGTTATTAATGATGCAACTCAGAACCGTTGCAGAAATGAAAGGATAACACATTTGCATCTCACTGAAAGCAGTGCCTACAACAGGTATTGTTTGACAAGGATTTTTCCAAATCTTGTTTGACTTTTTTTTTTTTTTCCCCTTCTCTCACTTTCCATGACATCCATCCAGCTGCTGACGCACGCTGCAAGACCCTTCATGCCAATTAGGGCCTCGGCTCTGCAAATGCAGGGGGCCGAGGAGGGCAGCTCCACCTGCAGTACCCGCAGGGAGAAGGGCACATCCATGACATCCATGTCCCCGCAGCACCAAGGGCTGCTGGTGTCATGGGACAGCACAGGGAAGGCAGGCAAAAATGTCAGAGAGGTACGGTGAGGTCAGTCTCTTCCACCAGGCCAGCAATGGGAGCGTGTTAATGTGGACTCCATGCTGCAAGGATGGAGCAGCTCGTTTCCTCCCAGCCCTCTCAGCCAATCCCCTGGATTACACAGGAGAGGCTCTGTACTCCACACCTGTACCGATTCAGCAGCTCGCCTGTTCCCATACTTTTACAGTAAAAGGTTGATCTGAATGAATAATTTCCAGCAGAAAAATAGTTGATGAATACTGCCTCACTTTGTGCTCACGAAGTGTCATGAACAGCTTGTGTTTTTTTTAAAGGTATGGATTATTAAAACTAAATGGCCCACATGGCTGAAGGTAGGGATATGCACAAATATTTGGTTGCATCAGGGCACTTACGAGTATTGCCTCCTCAATAAACCTGGATCTGCCCCCATGGATCAAAAACAGACCACTCACATTTCTAAACCCTGACCTGTGAGGCCCTGTGTGACAAGCCAGGCTTGAGGAGGACCTGCACACCAGCCCTGAGAGCTGGTGGAAGCCACAAGAAATTCTGATTTGTGGAGCCTGGAGCCCCCTCCTCATGGGCCAGCACATGTGGGCCTGCATGTGGAGCAGGGTTCTGGCTCTGTCCCAGCCACCAACACACGTGCACAAGGATGGTGAGAGCAAAGCTGGGGATCCATTAACGTGGTTCGTGCTGAAGGTATGAGACCTTGCTGGCCTATAAATTGTGAATATTCATATGACTCTCTATCACGAAAAGCCTGCACTGGGTTCCTTTCATTGGCTTTTAATGACTTCAGCAGTCACCTCCTCTTTGTGAGGGATAAGTGGAAACAATTGTTTGTCTTCTGCAAAGTCTCACATTTAGCCATTCAGAATAAACTCTAGATGAATATTCTCCAACAAGCAGCTTTAAATTTACGTGTTTAGTATCTGTCCTCCTCAAACTTACTCATTGAAGCATTTGTGGAAATTGAGCTTAAAAAGCATTTCATTCCTGGCAGAATAAATTCATGGCTCTTAGAAGTCTATTAGCTCCCCCACATTTACTTTATTACAACCTCAATATATGATGATTTAAATGAGTAAAACAAAATTGTAAATACTATACTGTTATGTATTTATTCAAGACAAAGCTCCACAATACCTGAAAGCTGCCTGAAAGATCGGTGAGTAGAAGTGTTAGGAAAAGTGGAATGGAGATTTTTTTTTTTTTTTTTTTAAATTTGTATTTAAACAATTACCAGAAAACTGATACTGCACTAATTAATAATTCACTAAGACCATAGCAGCTACAAGAAGCTGCAGAGCATTCTGGACTGAAACTCTGCCTCCAGCCACCTCCATCTGAAACCCAACATTCACCTCCCTACAGCACACTGCCAACAGAAAGCCAAACTGCCCTTACAGGGACATCCCGTGGCTAAATGCACACAGATACTCTGCCACACTGCCTGCCTCATGCAAGGCTGTGCATCTGCTCAGACAGGGTGTGGTAGGCTTTGCTGAACCCACACCACAGTGGTTCAATATCCCAGAGTCTTATAAAAACTATCCAGTCTATTACAGGCTAAGGAGAGTGATTTCAGTGTCCCTGATGCCAGCAGCATGGGACAAAAGCGATTTCCATTATTTTGGAGCCATATAGATCTCAAAGGCTAAACCTAATAACTTCAGTGCCACCTTGGTATTATTTACAGACAGAAGAATAACAATGTTAGTCCAACTAAATAAATTTCCACCACTACTGGAAAACTTGCACGGGCTATTTAGAGATGGCAGGCAGCAGAAGAGACATTTTCCATGTCACACATGAGTGGTGTGAGCAGGCTCAGCAGCTCTAGCCCGTTTTGCATTGGGCAACACTCTTGCCTGTGCTTCAGAACCAGGCTTCACCCAATACAACTGAGTACATGCATTTTTTCTCTTCTGCAAGCTTCCCAGATTTGTGCTGCCTTCTTCAGCTGATCACCCTTATTTTAGACAAATTACTCCCATCCTACACCCGTAGACAAGCTCACTACAGAGTGTGCAAGCACCAAAACCATGTTAAATGTTCAGACATGCACGCAGGTTGTGCAAGCACAGCTTTTGCTCTGCACCACTTACTTGAATGTCCTTGCATTACACTGGTGAGACACACCTCATTGCTTGGAAGAGTGGTCTGGCTTTTCTGTAACAATAAACTGAATATTAAGTCAGGCAAAGAAAACAGCAGTATTACATCCAAGAATCAATGCTAGTCATGATCAGCATGCATACATGGAGATATGCAAATAAAAACAGCATTCCAAATGGTTGGGAATGATTAGAGTCCAAAATGAGTGATATTATAAACTTAGTGTAAAAAGCAGCAATTTTCAGGAGCATTAGTTTGCATGAATTAGATGCATAAATGCCTTTCAAATTTATCTGAAATCAGGTCCCCCAGGAAAAATATTGCATACTTTACTACTTTGTTTCAACTACACAGGAAAGGTAGCATCCTGCACTGGAGCAGGAGAGCACATACTTGTTTCACAAGCATACAGGAGGGACATGTTGACCAAGAAAATAGTTCTGGAAAACAGAGCTCCTACACACAAGCTGGGGCTCAACCGAGTGCTGCCCTGGCAATTAAGCATTAAAGGTGCCATACTGACAAAGTTACCACCACTAGTATTAGGGAAATGCTAAGAATTAACAAAAGTTTCCTTCTTTCCTTTGGTTCCCAACCGAGGAGAGGGTAAGCAATACCACGAACAGTTCAAGAGGACAAAGACAGTGTCAGGGCCAGCGTCCCCTGGCTCAGCACGACGGCCCTCACCAGCCACAGCCGCTGCCGAGCACACAATGATTTTGCATTGAAACGCTAAACCAGCCACACCGTGGCCTGAACAACCACAACTCTAACTCGCTCCTTCATTAAATGCTTTGCCATTCCTTGAGAAGGAGAGGTTTTATAGAAAATCACATTGTAGTGTATTCCATCGGTAAACAATATCTTATATATATTAAACTGGTTTATAGTAGTCATCTGTTCTTTTCAAGATGTGACAGGACTTTGAATTATTTGCTCTATCAGCTCCTGCTATAGTAAATTCCCCAGTTATGCTGTGCATGGCAGACTTGCGGAAACACCCTTGACAATGAAGCGAGCAGAGAACTCATACATGACGGAATCCACTAAGCAGACTATTTTTTGGGGACAGTTGGGCCTCAACAAACAATCCTTTCTTCTCGTTCTATAGAGGAGCTGCACTGGGGCCTACTTTGGCCATTAGTCTCAGGAAAGCCTTTGTTGAACATATAGCTGCTTCTCACATTGAAAGAATAAATCACATTCTTATTCTGGGTATGTCTTCTCTGCATTCACTGATGTGAATGTTGTTCCATGGCTGAAAAACTGGGTAAACAGCTTGCCCTGTGCCGTCTCTGTGCTGCTGTGGCTACATTACTGGCCGAGCAACCTAATTTAAAGCCAGCTTGGATGCGCCCGTAAGAGCGGCAGCCCCTGGGATAGAGCTGCACTGCAGGCAGCATACCCCTCTTTTCAGGAATATTTAGTTCTTCAGGCTGGATTCCCAGGATTTGGACCAATTTGGGGCCCACTTTGCCTGAGAAGGAAGAGGAGGGAGAATCCTATCTTTTCTGGGAGTTTAGTGGAGCAGAACCCAGTCCAGGCATGCTTCAGGAATGGCTTTGAGTCTATGCGTCTATGCTTTTCATTTTGTTTTGTTTTCTAGGGTTATGCACATTTATTTTATTTTTCAGGCAAGCATACTAGAAGCACAGGTCCTGAGTACTGGATACCCTTCCCTCTAACATTTAAAACCAACAGTAATCATTGCTCCAAACTACATCAATGTAAAGCAATTCAATATTAATTCATCTTTACAACAACATGCCACTCTCCACTCATCAATTTGTTTTGTAATTTGCTATTAACTTACATTTTTGCCCATCTTCATATCCTCAAGGACAAGAAAAATGGAAGATCCAGGTTTCAGCAGACCGTAGGGACCTCTGCTGACAGCTTCTATGCCGACGGTCGGTCATCTTTGGATGAACAGAAATGGTCTTCCATGATACCTGAGCTTCAGTTATTCCAGAGCAAGATTTCTAATAAACTGAATCTGATGATCCGTTGTCAGTCTGGTGGAAAGGCTCCCATTGCCAGGCAAGATGCTACAGCTTCATCTGAGCTTCTGAGCATCTCCTAAGTGTAACAACAAATACCGCACATGTCAATGTGTGGCAAATACAGACAGAATTCTCCATTTTGTCATTTAAACAGGAGTTTGTCTGTTGCTCTTATATAATTAACATATGTCTCCCTTTTTACTTCAGATCTCAGTCAGTACTTTTCCAATAAGGACTGTGCTACCAAAGAGAACAACAGCTGAAGCAAAGTGTTAAACAGGGCAGCTCTCAGGAAGCACCCCTCTCTGAAGTGCTTGCACATTTTTTCCTCAGAGCTACAACAGGCACATTCCTGGATTGTGTTTTAGTGGGTGTGTGCATTTGTGTACTTGTCTGCACAAGTGTGGCTTAAAACAAAATTTAAAAAGAACAAATAAATAATCTGATGACCCAGACATCACATAATCCCTTTTGCTATAAATGTTTTCAAGCAGGGTAGATAGTAGATGCAAAAAGCCATTTTTACTCCCTCTTTCCACACAACACGTTTGTATGGCTAGTGAATTTGTGGCAGGAAAATGTCCAAAATCCAAAATTAAAATTGCTATTCCAAAGCTTTTCTCCCTTCTTTTACTAATTCTTAAAATAGAGCTGTACTGCAAATACATGCATAATTATTTTCAAAGATAACAGCTCACTGGAACTGCAAATATTAAAAGTCATTATATTTAAAATGTAGGTACCTTAAAACTTTAAAGTATTGCTTCAATTATTTCTTCCTCTTGCTGTCATTAGTGACTTATTTTATATCTGTACTTGTTCCATGTTTGTGTAAGAAATTCCAAATAAGTATTTTTGACATCCATTTCTTAGTTCACACTCCCTTGTTCTTGCATCTCAGAAGAGCTCAAGTAGCCTGGTAGCATTTATTCTGCCTGTTCCTTTCAGAATTATCTTTGACTCAAAGAGATGACCTCTTAATTTACAGACCTGCTTTCTCTAACTTCAACAAACAACGAAGGTCTCTCTGCCCTTGTATCATACTAGTATCAGCTTTGAACCCTGGCTGTTTGTACAATTTATTATTTTTATATTTTAACAACAAGAATAGGAGACTGGTCTCTTGAGCATTATCACAATACTGTCATCTCTGACTGATACCAAGCCATAAAAGAGGTGAAGCCTCTTTATTTGCATTTAATGATTTGCCCTGATTCTACTTTTTTTTTTTTTTATTGTTGTTGAGAATTATTCAGCCTTTCATCTGCCAGTTGGTTTGTCTGGTCCGCGAAAACATGTTTTATACTTTCTTTACTTAATTGTGAGGTCATAGTCTTTCCTGTTCTCTAAAGTACTGTTCAGCATGTCTTCTTTCAGCTTCTGAAAATTACTTATTAAAAAAAAAAAGTCATTGTACATATCTTTGTGTTCTCTCTTATGGAAGATTAACATATATCGACTATATGGAAAACTGTACAGAATGATAGGATATATATTAGTTAACAGTTTATACAATCCAAAATTGCCTGTACAGAAACTCTATATGTCTGATTTTTTTCTTTATTTACAATGGAAGAATTTGGGCTAGATTATGTATGGCACAATGAACACGAGCACTAGCAAAGCACTCGGTGATCTTCTTTGGCAGAATCTTTCTCCTTTTGGACTGCTTGACTTGTTAAATTTGTCACTAAATATTCCTCTTAGAAACAATGAGGATGTGTCCTCTCCCTCAATACACCTCTGCACCAGCCTTAACTCAGTCCCATTTTTGTGCCCTTCTCTCTACAACAAACTAGGAAAAAGCACATACTGCACAAGGATAATGGAAACTGCTTTGTCCAAAACTGAGGAGGCATAACTATGCTCTTGTAACCACAGACTATATGAAACACGTCATGACTTAAAATCTGCAAAGAATTAGAAGACTTCAACTATATTTCAAGTCATCAGGCATTTCTAGCAAGCCACTATTTCCCATAACGTATTCAGCATCTTCATGTTTAGAACACCCTGCGTCTTTTAACCTCTCCCAGAAATCTGTGTTGATCTGTTAATGTCCTGGATTTTGTCAGTATTCAGAAACTACATTAACTCCTTATTCTTTTTCTGTTTTTGTGTCTCCTTTATTTGTATTATCCTTATCTTCATTGAGAAAACTGAGTCAAAATGTTTAAAATCTGAAATACATTTCTGTAAGTTACCTTTGTTATGTCTGAAACTCCGCTGCTTTCTCCACTGACCTTGTTTCTTTATGTATTCAGAAAATCTTTTATCTTACCCCTTTGCACAGACTTATTTTGTACCTTTTTGCTTACACTCTTCACTTTGTTCTCTAATCTTTCAATCTTCCCAACCAGCTTTATTTTACAGATGATTGATGCACGCACTTCAACAGTCTCAACTGCTCTTTTATTTATCCCAAATAAATATTTTTGGTATACCAGGTATAATTCTCCAGCTACAAAACTTTATATTTGAATACTCCAATTTTATTTTCCCATATATACCTTTCCACAGTCCTCTTACTTTATATAGCTTTTCTTTCTTCATGCAATTTTTGATTTAATTATAAATCTAACTTGGTTGTAACACCTCATATCAATATATTTTCCCATTCTTACATCTTCAGTCATGCTATATTTATTATGCACATTTATGATGAGGATTGTTTCCTTTTTACTTTCTCCTTTTAAATTGTGTAAAGAAGCAATATTACAGTGTTCAATCTGTGATTTCGGCTACACAACCAGACTGAATTAAAGCCAGATGGAATGGCAATTCAGGTATGTTGTGTGTTTAAAGTTCTCAGTGTGAACGAAAAAGAAATCTATAATGTTACCCTCAGGATTTCAGGCAGTGATATTCCAAGTCTGAAAGAGAGGGAATAAAGAAACTGAAAAAGGATACACACCACTGACCAATCAATTGAAAAGTACGATAAATGGAAAACAGAAACCTCCCTGGATTTGCCTTGTGGGCTGATAGCAGTGGCTCTGTATAAAAAGAGAGAGCACTTAAGATCCACTTTCTACTTGAGGCATATAAATTAGTTTTTTCTGAAGACATAACCCACTGTAGCAAATTCCAAGGTGGTATATATATAAAAAAAAAAAAAAAAAAAAAAAAAAAAAAAAAAAAAAAAAAAACACTGCTCCCCAAGAGGAAGGCTGAATGATGCCCCATCTTCCAAGCATCCCATGTCTTCTCACTCAGGCAAAGCCTGTCATTGGGAAACTTGTAAGTGACTGAGGTGTACCAGCCTTTATTGCAAAACTGAACCTCACTGAGGACAACTGCAACCTTTATAAATGACTTTTTGGTTAGTCCTCTGCTTTCTGCTCCTATCTGTGTGAAATAAACCTGCCCATAGCCTTTTGGACTTCTAACTTGGATTTCTCTTTTGCTGCTTAAGGTGTAAACCAGCCATTCTCCTAAGCAAATGCCTCAAGCAGCCTGTGTGGATCCTAGAAATCTCAAGTCAAGCCTGTCATCAGGTCTCCTGCCTCTGGACCACTCCGTGCTTGCTGGCAGCATCCTCCATCCAGACCAATGTGCACATTTAACCTCTGCACTTCTTCTCTCAAATACTAATCATGTGATTATTTTCAGCAGGATCCCTTGCACAATGAAGATCACAGGAGGCTTTGCAGACTCAGTCCTAAAGGACTCTCCTCTACAATGCTTTTCTCAAACAAGTTGAATTTATTTTGCAAACCCACAAGTCACTTTTTTAGTACAGGGACACTTCAGTCCATAAAAGTAAATAGGCAAATATTAAGTGAGGTGACTCAAACATTTACGCAAGCAAAACCACTCTTATTTTGTCAGAAAACAAAGTTCACTGTTGGCAGAGTTTTATAAGCCATCACACTTCACTTTGTTTTTCCACTTCTTTTTCACAACCCAAACTTGAAAGGCAAGGTAACCTTGGTGATTGCGGAGGTCGCACACAGCTGCTCAGGACTGTCCCACAGCTCTCAGGACTTCATTTGGTAAGGACACATGGAAGCCAACTCCTCAGCACCTCGGCAGGTACCGGTGGCCACAAGAAGCAAGGCATGTTGCACGTTGGGCATGTGCTTGGAATAAAGAGAAGGTCAGACAAAGCCCAGCCTTTTTTTTTTTTTTTTCTAGGTAGATCACACACAAATGATACTACTCTGTTTCTTACATGACCCAAATATATTTTAAAAAGTAAAAAAGAGAGCCTGCAGTAATTTTGCTTATATTACAGACATTGAAAAGTCCTACCTCCATAGCTGAGTCACGCCATTATTTTTTCACTATTTAGGTCAATTGCTACCAGGTTTCTCAGCAGCTGAAAAGAGATAATGAAAAGTTAAATTCTAATGAACTGGACAAGCCGCTTCCCTTAAAATAATGCAAGAATTATAAAGGAACTTTATAATTCTAGTTAATTTTAATGAAAGATTTGTGTCAATAAATCTAGTTTTACTGAAAAGCTTAGCTGTTTTAGCTTGTGACTCTTGCTCTTTTTGTGCACACTTTAAGTGATAGTACTAGATATGGAAGGCACTGAATGGAGACTAGAAGCAGATAGCTCTGTTCCAAAATGAGGCACGTAAAGGTTGTACAAACGTTTAGTGGATAGTGCCCTAATTTATTACAGAATGGGATTCGTATACTTACACAGTAAAAAGCTCGGATTAGGCACACAACATAATTTCCATTATGTTAATGTTGCTTTAAAATATATTGCACTGAGTGCTGCAACAATCAAATTATCAATTATAATGTCTACTCAGAGTAGAAAAGTGTTGCAAACAGAGGGCTGATTACTGCTTCAGTACTTCCAATCTGCATACTCATTGTTTAGTACAGGGAAAACAAATTATCTTGTGTTGGCCCTAGTTCAAATTTAATTAAATGAGTGCAAAGCAATTATAATAAAGTACAATAGTATAGTAATGAAAGGAAAATAACTCATTAACCTATTAATCTTTATTTATGTTCCTCTCAAATAAGTATGTAATTTCTTTATCACTGCATCCCATAAGAAATAGAAGGCTCTCACTGCTCATGGCCCGCTTTAGTGGGGCTTATTTAGCTAAAGATCATTGTATGACTTCACTGTTACTATTTATATAGATTTTATTTAATGTGTCTGATTTTTCTCCTCTCCCTTACACAGTATATTTTAAAACCCTTTCCCACATATCTGTGATGTAGATTATAAACCTGTTCACACCCCTCTTTTCTTTTAACACTTGTCAGTTCTGAAAGGTAAACCTCTCTAGGAGCATTGGTATGCTTCTGTCATTGCGTAAGGGAGGGAGCGCTCCCAGAACATCTGCTATAAAAGACAGTCTTACATTAAGACATAAGATGAAAGCATATTATTTTTAAGAGGACCTGACACAGCTATTGCTTTATGATCTTTATGGGTTTAACAACATAGCCCATATTTTCAAATGTGCTTTTCTAGTTCCTCATTCCAAATTTTATCTAGGTTGCTGGCTTGTTGTCTTATTCTGGAAAATCTTAAGTTTGAGGAAATACTTTTAGGCTATTAGTCAAATATTGCAATATGGTGTATTTTAACCAGGACTGCAGTATGCTAGCTATCGTTATTACTCCTTATCTCTCCAAACCTGGTTTTGTTTTCATTGACATCTTACATTCTCGTGTGTACATTTAATGTCACACACCAGTGCTTAGCTTATTGCAGCCAGCCAGGGTTGACTCTGTCCTTTCACTAAGCTGAGCCACGCAAAAGAAAAACAACGAAAACACCAACCAAAGCTGAGCACTAAGGAAGCAGCAAAAACATGCTTCAAAAATTGTCACCAAATGTGATTTTTTTTTTTTTTTTGAGGGTGAGGAAACTATTAACATAACCACTACACTTTTCTCTACTAAATAAGATGAAGTCAAGGTGATACTGTACCACAAGCAGTAACCTAATGTTTTCCTGGTGAGCAGGCAAAATTGTTAACTGCTATGTAAACCATAAGAAAATTAAATTAGAAGAACTACAGTTTTAAAATATAACCTCCACTTCCGCACATACAAATGTAATTACTGGCACTTACAGAAGACCAGAGGTACCTGTGTAAAACATGATGAACAAATCTACTGTACTGAATACACACAAAGGGTGGATGAGTGCTCCTTTTGAAAACGGGGGAATAAAACCTTCACAAAAGAGTTTGCAAAGTCAGATGTCCCGAGGCTTTTTCCTTTCCACATACAGACCCTGTGCAGGCAGGGTCCAATCTTCCTGCCTTATAAGATTCTAGCAGAATAGCTTCCAAAAAGTTATTAACAGATTCTCTGAAAGGATTGTAGAGGTGCAAATTTACAGCTCAGATGGCTGAGAAACATACAAGTTCACCATATCTTTCTTCTTCACACATAGCAAAAAACTTCTGCCTTGTAGAGTATATTTCTGGTTTCACAATCTGCTGCTGAGAACTCTGTTAGCAAGAAATGGAACTCTTTAATCTTAATGACACTTAATGAATCACTCTATTCTTTGCACATTTTTAACACTCAGTTCTTTATTTCACACTTATTGCTCAATTCTTGCTTTTATATTATCGCAGTACTGGTACTGCTTTAATACAGCGCTGTGCAGAGCTGTGCGTGGATCTATTGTATCGCGCGGCACAAACGACATTGTTCGTCGTGACATTGCCGCTGACCTGTTGGAAGGAGTGATCAGGAAGTGCAAAGCCATCACCAATAGGTGGCACATTTGCATTTTGCAGAGAATAGTGCCACAGTTCTTTTTGTTTGTTTGTTTTTATTTGTTTGTTTGCTTTTACAATCATTCATGTTTTAATTACAGTATTTCAACATGTGAAGTAACTAAATCATTAAAAAGAGGGAGAAAGCAAAAAAAAAATCTGCCATGCGCCGTCATCGGAATCTCATGCTAACTGTCATCTTATTCGGTCCAGAGTTAAATACTTGTCATCGAGCTAAATTAATGTTTATCCTCTGTGTAGAGCAACCACTAGAGGGGAGTTTGACACTCGTGTTGCAAGTTCATAACTAGATGCTATACTGCAGGGAAATGTATAAGAACAGAAATCCACAGAAATTTAAAAAGACTATCATGCCAAACCCACAAATTCTCACCATCTTTCCAGATTACTGAGTGAGATGATTTCTGACTTAATAATAAATCCTGCTGCCAGTTGAGCTGACTTCATCCAGTTTCCTGATACATAAAGTGGAAAAATGAAGCTGCAGTGAGCTGAAGAAGAGAACATGAAGCATGCTCAATAATGAAGACAAATACAGACTAAAATTGGCTGAGATTGGACTAGACTTCACAGTCACCGGACTTCTGCAAGCTATGGGACACTTAACAGAGAAAGAATCTTTCTCTTTCTCCTGCCTGCAAATCACTGGCCTAACACGGTATTCTGTGCAAATACGCAACTTGAAAATATATAACAATGTCTGCTATCTGCACCTAAAATGTAAACCTAACCAGCCTTGATATTTCCTCCTGTGTGTGTCTCAGTTTTATTTAAAGTGAATTCCCACTGTACCATGCACCGCAGAGAGTGACAAGGTCAGATTTTCAAAAAGCACCAGTCTCCCTGCACAGCGGGTACAACGCACACCACGGGTGAAGCTTTCCTTTAATGCAGACAGACACAGCTTCACTCAAGTCAGCTTACACCTGCAAAAGATTTGGCCACATCTATGTAAATCAAAAAAACCCTGCCTGCACATCAGACTTGTTGCAGAATTCTTGGCTGTGGTGGGAATTAGGACACAACTCCCCGAGGATTTGGGCACAGGGAGGTACAACCAACGCATGAGGACCTCTCCGGTTTTGATCCCCTACACCTACTATTTAAGCCAGAAGGAAAACTTCAAGTCTAACTGATTCATCCGATTAATCATATGCAATCTCATAACTCAAGATTTTGCATCACAGCATATGGAGTTCATTTCATAAATAAATAAAATAAAATAAAGTCTGCAACTTCCTTGAAATTGTACTTTGTATGACCGTGGATATTTTTAGGTCCAGGCATATATCTGTCACAAGTAGGATATATATTTGTGTGTGTGTGTATACACAGACATCATTTTTTTCATAACTGGGTCTCAGATGTACTTCTACTGATCTTCAGAATAATGGAACAGTACAGATTCAAAATAATAAAAAGAATAATGTATCTTCTAGAAGAAAGAAGCAAATACAGTGCACATTGCTTGTCACAAAGAATGTATTTAATCTATGCTCTTACTTATAGCATCAAAATGTTTTTGACAGAAATAAGGATAGTAAAAAGTCAATAAACATGAGACAGACAAGAAACAAAACTACTCAATTTAAATCAAACAGTATTTAAAGGGACACTGATCACATAAGAATATATAAAATACATATTTACGAGTTAAAACTGTCACAACATTCCTGTTGTGTGCCATAACATACTGTTCACCTAATTTACTCTAACACCTACCAGGGAAAATCAGGAGTTATTCCACTGACAACAATGGAATTTTTCTGGCATACTATTGATGAAAGTAGAGAATTTGACCCTGTATCCGAAAACCTTCCATTAAAGAAATAATTAGTGTACACAGGTGTTGTTTTTCCCTAGTAATTGATGTGGAAGCCTAACCAGTTCTAAAGGCTGGCCATTTGCTTGACAGACAGGAATTTATTTTCCTCAGTAATGAGCACAATTTCATATGGATGTTTTTTTTTTTTTTTTTTTTTTTTTTCCCTCCACAAAATAGAAAGGCAATCTACTCTGCAGCATTCAATCTTTCTCATGCCAAAACCTCAAACGGCCCCAAAAGATCTTCTGCAACCCCACTGAGTTTACGCAGGTACCACAATCAGTCCTACTGCAAGGCACTGCCTCAGGCACTGGAAAGCACAAATCCTGGGGATCTGGCAGTGCACTAAGGATGCCAGCCTCTTCGAGTCTACTGCCCTTGGTGACACCTGAAAGCAACCCACAAATATCCCAGGTCAGGCGCAAGAAAACAGAAGGCGAAACAACCAAAGGGCATTTCTTCATGGTTACGGTTGAATAATGAAAACATTTTGCACACCAGCTCTCCCTCACAGGTATGATGCACTTCAGGATGATGAGAGATGGAACATGATGCCTGGTGATGGATGGAGCAACCTTACAGAAGCGATCATGCTTTGGCCTGCAGCTCTTGCAGCAGAGGGATGAGCACTTTCGTCCATCATAAGAATTATCCTGTGTAGATTAACTCACAGTATCAATATTGTCTACTATCAAATAAGATTTAAAGATCACAGTGTATTAATTGATCGTGCAATGACTATGAGTCTGCAGTTCAACAGTTACTCACAGAAGGCTTAAAGTGATCCTAAAATATTTCATGAAAGTAGTCAAGAGCCATGTCATTGCTTCCATAAATGTGCTGGCAACCCTTCAACTGGAATATTCTACAGGTTGTTTTCTGTTCAATATCCTGCATATTGAACTGGTTCAGACATGCGATAATAGGATGGACACAGAGACCTAATCTTACAAGGACTGCTTAAGAATTTTCCAGCCTTGCAAAACAAGTAACTCTAGAGAAAAAAAACTTAAAGTCACTATTTACAAAGTGTGATTCATCTGTTTAATGGTGACAGATAATTCAGTATGTAGTCCAGATGGTAGCACAGCTAACAAATCTAGACTGGCTTTTTGATGCTATGGACAGGCTGTCTGACTGGCTCTCACCGAGATAGATAGATAGATAGATTGACAGACAGACAGATAGACAGACAATGACCTTCCCTTCTTCTTGATATAATTTTGCTGTTAATACACACTTCAGAACAAAACACCCAGGTATGCACAGATCTTAATAATCTACAGAACTAGCACAGGAGTGACCTGAAAACATACGCAAGCTTTTAAGTTTACAAATTCATATGTTTCCATTGTCCCTTTAGGAAAGAAAAGGGCAAGGCCAGAGCTTGAAAACCTATTCAATAATAGATCTTATGCTCTAAGCTAGAGGAGGACAATTCTGGGCCAGCACAGTGATTTGCCAACAGCTGGTACATGTACTTTGTAGTACTACAAGCTTTTGGCAAAGAAACTCAACCGACTCTGGATTCTATTCCCAGTGCTGCCTTTCCACAACTTTTAACCCAGGGCAATTTACCTAACTTCTGTCTGTTCCTGGTTAGCCATCTGGTAAATAGATAACATAATTACATCCTTTATAGGCTCATTGTGAGGTGTAATTATTGAATGTCTTTAAGATAAGTCAAGGTTCTTGGTGAAGTCTTGTGCAATCCATTAATAAATAATAACGGGGGGATGGAGAGGAGGGGAGCATAAAGCTGAATTGTTGCATAGGAGAAACGTTAGCCCAACTGAGGCAGGAGAAATGCAGGAAAGCAATTAATTGACATGATCTGGAAAGCAAGGGGGTGAAATCACTTGATTAACTGCACTAGAAAACATAGAAGGAGAACAGGCTAAGTTGAAATGACAAAAAAGTAATCTTGGACAAACGGGAAAAGACAGACCTGGCAAAACAGAGTAAGTTATGTCTCACTGGAGAGGTGTTGAGGCTGGAGTGAGCCAGGAAGCTTAAAGTGACTGGAAGGAGGGCTCTGAGCTTTACAATTCACGTTGCTTTCTGTTCCAGTTTGCTCATTTCTTTGCAGCATAGCTTACAGAGATCGTTCTAATGGATGGCACCGCCACAGGGCATGTGCCCTCTTCCATCTCATCTCAAGTGGGTGGCACCTCAGGGAGTTGACAGCTTCTCCTGAACGTGTGGCAATTCTGGGACAGACATCTGCACAGACATCTCCCTTACAGCCTAAGGGAAGCAGCACTGACTCCCTTCACCAGCCTGATCATTTGCAAATTGCATCACAGGAACTACTTTCACTTCCTAAGCATAATTGCCCTAAGTGATCCATTGATTGCTATCTGACACTTAGCTTCTCTGCTCTCATTTCCCAGATGTTTCTGGTTTTGTCATCACTCTTACCCCCATTTTATCAGAGATGTGACAACACATATTGAAAGGACATGGCCATACTGAAAGAACTATATCAGATAAGTACAAATTAGAATCATTGTGTTTAAACAGGGTTATCAGTAATTTAATAATTTGCAAATGAAACACAATTAGCTTATTGTTTATTCAAGTTCTCATCAGAAAAGTTGCTTTGTATACTGGATTATTTCATTGCCAAGGCCAAGCACTTTACTTAGCGTGGCAGCAAACAAAGTCTTTTCCCCTCATATTTTAACTTCCTTACTTTTTTATTATTTTTTATTTTTTAATGGCTATTTATTTAAAGAATGTTTTGTTCTGTAAGTTGTTGTTTGAATTGGAAATCTTTGGATAAAATTAGATCTATAAAACCACCAACCTTATCATCTCCTTGTTTCAAACAGATTTAAATTATTGCCTCTTTCTTCTCCAGATATGGTGAACATCC
Organism: Oxyura jamaicensis; assembly: GCF_011077185.1. Taxonomy (NCBI): domain Eukaryota; kingdom Metazoa; phylum Chordata; class Aves; order Anseriformes; family Anatidae; genus Oxyura; species Oxyura jamaicensis. The sequence goes on along the minus strand of NC_048903.1, from coordinate 4,992,665 downwards.
ATTGGCACACTCAATGGATTCAGTTCTCCAACTCTTGTTTTCATTTAGTATTATAAAACAAAGGCACCAAAGTGAACACAATGAGTTAGTCTGCACAACAGGAACTCAAAGATTAAAAAACAAACAAACAAATAAACAAAAACTTTTTCTGTAATTAAGCCATACCAGGGATCTAACTCTCTGATTTTCATTTTTATTTCTTAGAAATCATCTTGTTTCCGATCTTCTGTGAAGTAGTACATTATGTAGGCAGTGTATCTTTATGTCAAGAAAATTGAGAGATGGGAAGAGAAAGTCCACAAAACCCAGTGTTACACTAATATTTTACTATGGTATTCCTCCTCTACTAAAAACATACAGTTTAATCTGAGAAAGAAAAAAAATAATAATAAAAAAATACAAAGACAGGCTGTGGCTTTCAAGAACATTTTAACAAACTGAGGAATATCCACCAAAAGAATACAGGTATACTAATAAAGACAAATACCTGATATTAATCCAACAAGAAAAAGAAAGGATTGTAGGGAAGAAGGACTTCACAGTGATTTTCCAGTCATATTGCTGAGTCCATGACACACCCCAAGATATAGTGAGCAGTTAACTGATTTTGTTCCACAAAGTAAATTTTGAAAAATCATATGGCCTCATCGCTTGGTACAGAACAGTGAGACTTGCTCAATCTTGCTCTTAAGAGTATGAGTGACTCATAAGGATTCCATGCCTTTTATCTCCAAAATATTAAATACGAACACTTCAGTTTACCTTCTGCCACTCTCTACTCATTTGCTTGCTATTGACAATGCAGGTGTGTCACTTACAATAAAATTTTATTCCAGCATTCATGCTTTTCTTTGAAATGAAAGCAGGTGAATCCTTGATCTGCAGAAGATAAATGTGATTTTGTTCTACTCTGTCTGACCAGTCTGTCAATGACAGCCATTCATCTGCTGTGGAACAGTGAACAGTGCACCATGAATTTGCTAACATTGCATCTGCCAGTACATTTTTCTTTGATGGTAAGTGAGGCATAATAAACCTTGATCTTTTTTATATGCTGTTTTTTTGTTTGGGAAGTATGATTCATTGGCTATTTACTACTATACATTGTTCCTCTGCAGAATCACATTCTACACACTCAACAAATTTCTTTCTTGGATTCAACAGAAAAACACTATTTATTATTCTAAAAAAATAATAATATAACAGCAAAAACTCCATGCCAAAATTTTAGGCCCTCATTTTCAGTGCTAACATCTGCTGAGTGATGCATCAAAGAGAGAGGGCCTATTATCACCATAAGAACTCCAGAAAATTCTTTCTGAATTCCAGTAAATATCACCCTTTTCAACAGCTTATTCAAGATATATGAATGTGATGAAATTCTGTGTTCTGTGTGAGTAAAAATGTTTTCATTTTCATTCAGCAAATAGCAATCTGTATCCCACAAAGACATTAACAAGAATATTTGTCTTCGCAGTGCTCCATGGAAGTTGTTAGAACACCTCTGTCAAAACTTTTCAGGCTAAAAGCTCTACATTGACAATCATTTACACACACACACAATTGATCATTTAGGGGCTGGAAAAGTATTCTTAGACCTTTCACTACCTATGTGATGGTATTTTCCTAACAGTAAGTCTTGTTTTTCAGTAAGTCTGCATCAAAAAGAGAGCATACTACTGAGCTGCTTTTTCCTATAACATACTAATGACTGACATTCTCCTATCATGCTCTTTTCAGAAGTACAAGTAAGGGAAGGAAAACACCAGTCAGTTCATATCTTTCACCCAAAGTGGATGAAAAACTACTCAGCACATCACAGATTTCTTTGTTTCCATGTAACAGCCCCTTTACACAATATTTGTTAGCATTTCCCTATAGTTTGGGTAAACATCCTCATTTTTTGAGAAATAAAAGACAGGAGAAAGGGGAGAGGGTCCAAACTAACATAAATACAAATAAGCTTATGTGTGGGTGTAATTTGATTAAAGAACAGGTTTCAGCTTGTGCATACTGCTGTATCAGTACCATCTGAAGGTAATGGATTCACAATAACTGACACTTATTATGAACCCAACCAGTATGTCATCTGTACACAGGTGAAATAACATTAATTAAATGAAATCACAACAGAAAATGGCAGTAATGCCCCTTGCTAAATATATTCTTTCTGTACATAAGAAGACAGTATGAAGATTACTCTGACTCCACTGCTTTTTCTGATGTTGAGATGCAAGTGAAAGGTTATAAAATAAAATGAGATAGGCTTCTTTCACTCCAACACTGAGATTCCTTTGAAAAATAAGTGGTTAGAAATGTTTCTGTACAAGGAAAAAATGCTTTTGTTTCATATTATTATATTCCCCCTGTTTTTTCATCTTGACTGGTGGAAAATTCTTATCTATTATATAGAAGCATAGACAATTAGAAAGAAATAAAACAAGTAGGTACATGTCATTCTCAGTAATGTAATAAATAATTACTGGATATGGTACAAATTAATAATTTTTGTGTTTACTGTAGGAAACAATTTTTCAACGCTGTTAGTAATTTCTTGCCCTCCAGTTCTATTTTTTTCTATTCTTATGAGAAAATGCCTCTTCTAATGTAAACTCTCTAGAGGGAGACTGCAACTTTATTTACAAGTATACAAACAATCATATTATCTGACACCATATTCTTAATTGATTTGAGTCAGAAAAAAGATTTGGAACAGTTTAATTCACACAGTAGGTGCATTGTGGAGCAACTTCCACTTATTTAAAGACAGAAATATAATTATCATTTAAACAATAGCAAAAGTATTCCCCCATGAGCTTTGTTTGCTCGTTTAATATTAAAATTCTTTCATGTATTCCCCATATTTCAGATTTCCTTTTTGTACACCAAAAACTGGTGAACTTTCTCCCCTCCTATAACTGTCCATCTTCAGAACAGCAATGAGAAAAACACAGAAAATCATCTTTAGAAACTTTTTTTTTAAAAAACAACAACAACAAAAAAAACTAATAACACTAATTGACTTATATTTCCAAATTATTATAAATATTGTTATTTAGCTTTCAGTTTGTGGCAGCCCCAAGGAAATCAAAGTCTGAATCAGTACTTGCTTGCACAGTGACTTGTACAAACAGCTAAGCAAACCTTGCTCCAAAGACATCGCACATAATCAAGTTATTAAAAATAGTAATACTGATCGTTACGGTCTGTCTGTAAGACTGCATTTAATCAGCAGATACCATATCAAGCATCATAAATTGTTATATAATCTGCTCAAGGACATGAGATCAACACTTCTGATCTATAATTATGGGCTGACTTCACTGAAATACAGTACTTGAGAAAAGTGAATTCATAAAATGCCTTGGTATGAGCCTAACTCCTCCTCTGGTGGAATAAAGGCAAAGCATAAATATTATCTAGCGAAAGTAGTTAGCTAAAACAGCCTTTAAGTTTAACATACACAAACCTGAACTATTGTTACCAAGTTTTTGGAAAGGGCTAGACCTGTTTAGGATATTAACTGGAGCTCATGCACTTCCTAAATTCCAGCAAGTCTGCAGAGTTTTACAATAATACAGTTATTAAACCTCCCAGCAAAAATTAAACAAAGGGATATTTATTCTTAAAATAGATCTTGCTACCTAAGTAACAAGAATTATGTGCATGCAATTCACACACAGAGAAATTTATGCAGCTTTTTGTTCGTCTTAGCTGCCCAGCCAGCCGCAGTGTGTGAGCCATAATAATGACACAGAAGTGCAAATTCCTTACTTGCTTGTGTAGCTCTAAGGTTTTGACGCATAGTTTCAACATGGTTTACGTGCAGAGATTTATACTATTTTTTGTCCAACAAGTAATATTTCCTTAAACAGAATGTTCCCTTAATTTACTAGGCTTCTCACAAGTACAGGTTCAACCATGAGCCATTCTCACTTGAGTGATTAGCAGGATGCATGTCAGGGGTTGATGAAGCCTATTACCTGTGTTAGCAAAGGTGCCCTGTAACACATTCAGCATCCTGCAGCTTTGAAAATCCTAACATCCACAAGTAGTTTGCTGTAGGTTTAGGAGTAGAACTAGACTGAGAACCTTTTTTAACCTTACGGAGGTTAAGCTGAGGAGGCTTTATGGCAGAAAGCTGTATTGATATCTGTACTTACATCCTTACCAAGAACAGGTCAAATAATCCTTTCGTGGAATTACACAGTGATGAGTTCAGATAAATAAACCAGACCGTGTAGTTCATAATCCTAAATGGTAACAATTAATTTTCGTAATCCATCTCCTGTGAAAGAAAGAACTGGTGTTCCAAAGCCATGATCGTTTTATCTCTGATTTTCTTGTACGACAACGTGTATTGGCCTACTTCTGAACAAGTCTGGAAAACTGCGTAACTAGGCCCATAAAGCTGTACTGGGTGGATGTTATACAAGTCCAACTGTAAACACCAGAACGTACAGCTAATGGCGTTTCAGATAAAGCTGATTTAAGCAATTGAGATAACAGAATCCTACAATATTCTGGATGAAACATACTAAAAAAAGTGCATTAATAAGTTAGCTGATACCAAGCTCCAGATGTTTCTTACTCTGGCAAGGTTCCTTAAGTGATGATAAGCAGATTTACATACTTAACTAATATGTTTATTTAAAGAAAATTTCCAAATCCAGACTAACATCCAGATTTCTTATTTGGCTTCAGATCAAAAGACGTACTATCAATAAGGATGGCATCCAGGAAAAACCTTCTCGACATCTGCTTAGAACCAAACAACAGATATTTGATTTTCCACAAATTTAATTTCAGACAAAGTTTTACTTCATCCAATATTTTTTTATATCCTCAAGACAGTCTGACCTAGTCTTTTGCATATTTAAATCTCAGAATACAGCCCATGCACTGGCAGAAACAGCAGTTGCTAAGGAGAAACTGTTAGTTTGTAGTTCACATTTAAAATGCTATCAACAATTTCACTCAAAGTGAGAACAAAAGCTTTTTGGAAGCAAAGTCCTCCTCTCACCAACTGTATCAGTGGTTTAAAGAAGCAGGTTCTTCTTGGTAATGTTCTTTGTAATAAATAATAAAATAAAATAAAATAAAATAAAATAAAATAAAATAAAATAAAATAAAATAAAATAAAATAAAATAAAATAAAATAAAAATGGTACTTAATGAAGCTTAATGAAGTTTCATAAAGGTGAAGGATGGGAAATAAAGTTAATATTACTGTGTTGTAGTTGGTATTCATTGGCACACTTTCTCATGAGAAGTACTTATTGTTGCATTTCAGAAAAACTAAGAAAAGACCAACTCCAAGAAAAAAAAAAAAAAAAAGAAAGAAAATACTTGAATGAATGGATACTGTTTCTAATTTCTTCCAAGCTGCAGAAAGGAAAATATATAAATATACTGTTCACTGGGATGGAAAGTGTGGATTGCAGAGCTGAGAAAAAGAAACTGACCAGGAAATATAAGATATGGAGTTAATTTTTAAAATTAATTATTTTGGAAGAGAGATTAAATGAAGATGACTGTTTCCAAACAAGCTGAGTGTTCACACACACTTGTGAAAGTCAAGATCATGATTATATAAACGTAAGTGAGGTAAATGTTAAGTAATGCATTATACCAGTAGATACACAGGCTGTCTAAGGAATGATGCCAAGGATTAGGAGAGATGAGGGTGAGAAGTACCCAGTGGTTTTTGTTGTTCTTTGGCGTACGTGAGGGAACAGTAAATATGCCTACCAGGAATTTGGGACAGAAGAAAATCTTCTGGATCTGGATAACCCTAAAAACAAGATTGGCCTCTAGTACTTCACACCCAAAGCTTTCAACCTCCTTTGCAATGCATGTAAGTACAGGAACCCTGCTAATCCAAATCACCCTGCAGGGCTGTGGCAGAACCAAAAATAGAACCATAAGAAACCAAAATGCTCTACCCACTGAACATAATAATTTTCTTACATGGAAAACAGAAAATACATTCCTTCAGTTAATTTGTTGTGGAAAAAAGTCTGAAAAATGTGACAGCAACTTTTCTTAGACTGTGCTCGGGAATCCAAAGGAAATAAAGGGAAGCCAACATATATTATATCTTTAAGAATGGGTGATTTTTTTTATTTTTTTTTTAACTGGCATCAAGACTCTGGACCTTCTGAGGTTAACAATACTGCTATCAGATGGAGTTAGAATTTCCTTTGTGGCTAAGTGATAACAATCAGAAAGCTACACTGTACTAGCTTGTTAGTGAAAACAGTAGCAATCTATGTTTTTTTTGGAGTTGAAATTCTCTTCTCTACCATACAAATTAGCTTACCTGATCAAGCATGCATGAATGAAGATGAAAAATTTCACAGTGTTTATAAATAAACAGTAACTAAGCTTAAAATGGTGAGATTTTTAATACCTACTGAATATTAAGGTGGTTTTTTTTGTTGTTGATGTTGTTAGCATGAGCTCTGCAGTTCACAATTCCAAATTTTCCTGGCATCCCCAGTGTCCATCTAAGACAGGCTCCTTTTCAATGTATGATCTGTGTATGGCTAAACTCTGTTCAATGCTGTACAATCCAAAAGTCTGGAATGAGCCCATGGACAAGGGATAAAAAAGGAGCCGCAGAAGGAAGGTGTCTTCGGGTGAATGCTGGGGAGCGAGCGCACCAGCTGCCCAGGTCATTTGTTACAGCTCAGACGACATTAATCACTGACACAACACCAGGCTGCATTACCCCCTCCAACTTCAGCTGGTCCCTCATCTTACCACCATGTCTCACAACACCTCTTCCTCCATATACTTAACTCCTCTTCCATTTGCTGTCCATCTTTTGGCATTGTCAGATTCTTCTATACTATTTGTACTTTTTTTCATTTTATTCCACACATAAATAAATTTGTTCCTACTGCTTTCACACTGACCTTTTTTCAGCAGTGGTTCACATCACAAACTGTATTTGGCACAAGTACAAAGTGTCTTGTAACATCAATGGTTTTTGCTCCTTCCAGATTTTTAATATACTAGTAGAGTCACCTTTTTTTTTCTTTTTACGTGGATTTGGCTTTCCTGGGCTTTCTGTAATTAAGTTCCTCAAATCCCTGGCCCATTCCAGACTGATCTTTTTAAGTCCTTCAGCACTATAACATCTTCTAAGTATGGTGAAAACTATGGAGTATGAAACAGTTTTTGTCATTTAAAAACCTGTTTTGCCTCTGAGTCCTCTCATTCCATCCATTTCTGCCTTGAAGAACACAGATTTTTCATTCTCAAATTTTTCATTTTCTAAAAGATATTATGATTAAATGCTTTTGGCATCATGATTTCTTCTTTTATGCTGCAGGACAACCAAATATAAACAACTTCTTTTGATTTATTGTAACTGCTAGTCTTTTTGCCTTATTACTTCAATTCGTCTTTGCTCGACTGTAGAATTAATGAGATATTAAACTCTATACTACATCCACCCCAGCGTACCTGACTGCAACACCAAACGTAAACCAGTAAGGAAGTTTCCGAACCGTTCAGTTATTACATGAACTTAAAAAAGGCTGTTTCTGTTAAGATTAGTTTCCCAAAAGTGCTTCATGCAGCGTCACTGAGAAGACATGGGCATTTAGCCTAACCCTGACGATGGAGCAATTTGGGCTAAAGCCTGTGCAATGCTAATGCAGACAGAAATAGACCAAGAACTTGTGCCTCCTCTCTTCCAAAGACCTGCTCTGCTCTAGGACCTTCTCCAAGTTTTTCTCCTGTGTCCAAGATCCCTGTGCAGGACACAAGGCAGATGACCTGGCTCAGGAGAACACTGCCCTCCAGATCCTGCCCAACCCCCAGGTGTACCCTCTGGTCCACCCCGGCACCAGCTTTCAATCCTTTGGGCAACCTTAAGGCAGATGCTGCCTCAGCTTTGCTATGTCCTAGGAGGCTGTGCCTGCTTTAGCATGTCCTTTGCAATGACTTCTTGGAAATACCCTTATCCTTGGGAGGCAAGCCAGAAACAGTGCCATTTTGTATCTCAAAAGCTTCACCACTCAATAAGCAACACCTAAGGCAGTAACACCAATGGAAGAATGCCCCTACAATGAAAACCAGCCAGTCCTTTTGCTGCTTAAAGCTCCTGCTGCAGGTGAAAATGTGTATTTCAAAAGGTCTGCTTATTTGATTGCACCCATACGTATGATGTTGCCCTTCCAAGTACACTGTGAAAATTCATTCAGAGTTCACAGATGTGTAAAGCCACATCTTTTGAATCCAGTCAAACATGTTACAGTACCAGAGTCATTTATCCTCTCATACTCAGGCCAGGCCTAACCCTGGAAAGAAAACAGATCTCTGTTCATTGTAAACCATAAACTATTTCTCTCTAATTATCCTGACAGTGCTAGACACACTCGGTCTCTCATAAATTAAAAAATGTAAATCATGTGAGTATCATTCATCATAAAACACACATCTGCAAAGCTCAGGAAAACCTCCTCTTCTCCCTTCTCTGGCAATGGCATTGCTTTCAGTTGGTCCAGTATTTAATGATCCAGCCCCCTAATACCGGGCCAGTTTTTGGTGTTACAGAGAGCTACGAATAAACCATTCTGCACGAATACATACAATAGACTCAAAGGAAAAATGAGAACTGTGTATAACCAGCGTATACCTACCTAAGTGACAGAAGCTGCATTCCCACTTTCAAAAGTGACTTAGATACATAAGAGATTTTGAAAAACTGTAATACTCTGACAATAATTATACATTTGTGTGAATTATACTTTTTATCTCCATTTAATTACTCACTTGTACTCATGCCTGTGATTAATTAGATTGTTTTGAAGCAGCAGTGTACCATTCCTAAAAGCTTGCTATAAATGACTCACTAACTACTCGCATAACAGTTCAAGGAGGTTTACACAAGTCCCTTGACTGGGCTTAGGGAGAATCCACCCTGTATGAATTGCAAAGTCATGGCAGACAGAGGTGCTTGCAGGGGCGGTCTCCTACCCTGGAGGCAGGACAGTTGTGAATCAGGATTGGGATACCCAAAAAAAACAGCAAGCAAGAAGAAATAATTTTCCTTAGGTTTCTGCATAGGGGGGCTGGGGGTGCTGTTGCCTTCTAGAGAAGAAAAGGTACACAGGAGTTAGAAAAACAAACAAACAAACAAATAACAACAACAACAAAAAAAAACACGCTGATGTTATTAACAAAAGCTGCTTTGCTTGCTGCCTGCTGTGGAAATGAGCACTATGAAGGCACTCAGGCCAGCTGACCAGGGAAGGCTCAAGAATTCCTGGCATAAGGGGCAGAGGATTTGTACAGGGAAAGGGTTACAAGGACATTCTCCTTCCAGGACAAAGTTCACAGGCAGCTATGGCACAGAGATGGGAAATAAAAGCAGCAACACTCAGGTGATTGCGCTGAACTTCACAAGGCTGCACCAGAGACACAGGTGTGCTTGGGCTGCTTCCCTTCCTGATTCCATTCAGGACTTTTCAGAGTTCCCATGCAGTTTTGAAAACTCTGCTTATCCCTCAGTGTCCTCCACGTCTCTCACTTACCTCTGTATGGAGATCCTCCCTCGCCGTGATTGCAATTCCCCTCTTCTTTCTGTTCTTTGTTTTTATTGTCATAGATGCTTTACTGCTGACATCTAAGTTCAGAGTGTTTAAATGAAATGAAGATATGAATTTAACGAGTCAAAGGGATTTCAGTATTAACCTTGTAGTTTTCCTAGCCTGACATTCTAATAAATGAGCATTCCTTTAGTATTATAAGAGTCATCAAACCATGGTAAGGGAGACAAAATCACTTCCAAACTCACTCGGGGGCTTGCAGCTAACAGCACAATTACACACGATTCCATGCCAGAAAATACCAAAGCAAATATTAGGAGGGCTTTTATTTATATGTATTCTGTCTATGCAGCAGCATTCAGAGTTGACAGCTGAAAAGACTGCATTTTTCCCAAACTCATACTTTTTAATAATCGGCAAACATGATTGAAGGAAGCAGTAAGAAATCTAATAAAAATGAATGCAGAAAGGATTAAGGAGACAACTCTGTGACAATTTACAGTTCTACATAGCAGTCTTTTGCTATGAGCTGTGATAAGATAAATCTTGTTTACAGTGTGCTAATCCCATGTCCCAAATAATGCCAGTATGCAATGGATTCAAGCCTTAGAAGAAAGGAGCTGCTTGTGCATTAAATGAATGGCCCTGGGTAGCAGCAGCCTGAATGAGAGCGCAGAAGGTCAAGGGTTATTCCAGATTACAGTTTGCAATGACTCATTCACATATCCCTTCTTCAGAAAGTGTTTGATGTGATTTGTTGGGATGTAAATTACACGTAAAGCTTTATTTGAGCTTTTCTGTGTCAATGATTGACTTTTATTGTTCTCCGTAGAGAGAAATTTAAAAGTTGGCTTTCAGGTTTTTCACATAATAGAGGTTTTATGCATTTTCTATGAATAAAGAGGAACCTTACATAGTGAAATAACTTCAGTCATGAACAGACAGCGTGTTTATATAATATCAGATACTCTCCTAGATCAATTTCAAATTGGAATGTAAAACTGTATTTCTCTTTGCAGAGCCAGTACGAGTTCATGGACTGTTACTTTTTTAATCTCTTTATAGGTGATAGGGCCTATCACTTGTTACGCAGGTGCTATTACTTCAAAATATTACCTAATTAGACACCATCCAACCTATTGCTCCTGAGAGGTAACGGCTAAGCCCAAATAGGATACACAACTGGAACTCAGAAGCCAGATAACATTTCTAGATCTGATATTTAATTTGCTGGGCGCTTAAGGCAGCTCACTTCACCTTCTGTGGCTGTTTCATCTTCAGCCTTTCTTACTGTAATGACTGTAGAGTTGAAATACTCTTTTTCCATGTAGATACCTCTCCCAATTTGTTTTGCAGCATCAATAGATGCAAAACAAAACTAGAAAAGAAATCATGAGAACATTCATTTGAAAAGTCACAAGAACCCAGTACAGAGGCAGATATTTTCAGTTGTTGTTTACTGGCAATAATAATCACTCTCCTGTTGCGGTGTTTTACTCATACACTTGAGAATCGGAAAATGTTTCCCTATGGACTGCGTTATATGTCAATAGTGAAAAGTTAGTTCTCCATTAGTCAGCTTTTATTTTCTTTCTCCCCAGCTTGTTCGTAGAAACAATAATCCAAGTTTCTTCTCTTTCTGCCATAATACCTACATCCTGTATCGACTGCTAACCAATCTGAAAGCTATGAAGCTGTATTCTTTTTAATCACATCTGTCATTACAGGAGATGGTCACCTTAGCAGAAAGATCACAGTAATGGGTTGCTAATGGGCTATTAAGGGGCTTTCAAATATCAAGATGATCATCGTAAGTAAGAACTGAGAGCCATTCTTTATTTCTCTGTAAGATTAATTTTTCTCCAGTAATTCTGTGGATTAATAATGCAAGGTTTGTGCACCTCAGGAACTGCTTCATGGTTTCTTACCATATGCTGTGCAAATTCAATAATTATCTCTTGACTTCAGAATTCAAAAATAAGGAACTACTAACGCCGTTTAGGGATGGGGAAAATACCAAGGTGAGCAAGCCTTCAAAATGAAACAATTAGATGACATTCTTGAAAGGGTCTTGTTTTGATCAGTTTTCAGAATTACCTTATACAATATTCAGTTATAGCCCATAAGCATTTTTATGTGGCACAGATGCAGAAAATATTTGTAACCTCAGCCCTTGCTTGATCATTTCTTTGTTCTCAGATGAATTTCTGGATACTAGCACCTTAGAGAGCTTTGCAGACTATATAGAAATGTTTTGCATTCTGCCTAAGCTTGTGCTCTCAGAGTTGATTTCCTTTCAAAAGAAAGAGGAAAACATGGAAAGTGGCACAAGACATTCAGATGTGAAATACTGAACTCATGTCCTTGCTTATATAACAAATGAAAATGAAGAAAGCGGGTTCTTTCCAGTCCCAGCTGGTTATGCATCTTATAACAGACTGTCAAACCATTTGACTTATGTGTCAGATTTCGTTCAGATATAGTACTTGGTTTCTTCAGAGTTGAACAGGTACCCTTCCGCTGGCAGGCAACAGAATAAAGAGGTTTACCTGCACTTGGACCTTTCAGCTTTAAAGGTTACTGCTCCAAAGTTGTACATATATATATAATATATGTCATATATATAGGAAGCTTTTTGTTTTCTTTAGTTTTCTTTTTTTCTCTCAGTAATACCCTTATTACAAAATACTTCTTTCCAGTCAGATACCTTTTTCTGCCTTCTTTTGGATCTGCATCCTGACCAATGCGGTCAGCATGCCTTATGATTAAAACACAAGTTGATCTTGTGATTCTGCCTATGTTTGCTGACAACCCAGCCACACCAAAACGCATCTCGTCCTCTCCTTTATGATTCCAAAACTATCTTGCAGGATAAGTGTCAGCAGGTGTAAAGAGGAAAAAGGAGATGAGTGGCACCATTATAGCATTGCTTTCACTTGAGAGAGGCTACGTCCAGAAAAGAAAGCACTTGCAGCAACTCTTATTTGATTGGCATCATTGTCTAGTGAAGCTGGCACACCATCTTGTGAGCAGGCACAATGCCATCAGAACAGATGGGCATGTGGATAGGAAGCCAAAAGATAATGTATGAGTACCAAATGTGTGTATTGGAGGGCAAGTTTCCCAGTCAGGAACATCAGAACGGCAGTTTATAAGCTTCTGCACCTATGTTTAAGGAGATAACATACACATCACATCTTCACAATAGATGCGTGGGCAACACACTGCAGCAGTAGAAAGGGACCTGCGAGTACAGCGGTTCAGTGGCTGTGGAAGGACTGTGCAACCTCAGCTAAGCAAAAAGGACTCCGTAAAACCCAAAGCCAGAATCTTTATATTTGCAAGCTGGGAAACTGTTTACAGTAGATCATATTGTATGCAGATGACAAATGCTACACTGAATCAGACTAAAATTCTTGCATATGACAGATCAAGAGGGGATAAAGACCAGGAACCAGGGGCTGTACAAAGGGTTTCTCTTCAAGGCATATCTCCCAAGTAATCAGCAACTTAGAGACTTGAGCTGTTGCTTGCATGTGAACCATCACACAGTTAATAACAGCTAGACTTAACTCCATTAATTTGTGTTACATCTTTATGAATCCATATATACTTTTGGCCTCCACAATATCTCATATTAATGAGTTCTACAAGTGAATTATTCAGCATCAAATGAGTGAGCACTTTCTTTGATCTCTATTAAACGTGCCACTTGATCAGTGTCATGGGATACTAGCAGAGTTCTTATGTTGTTAGAAATAACTGCTTTTCATTCCTCTTTTCTTTATCATTTGTGAATAGAAAGTCTTTTACGATAATCCGCCATTGCAGTTATGTCTGAATTTCACAGCTATCACTTTGACCTCCAAAATGGGAAAAAACATATGCAATGTTTAAGATCTGGTCTGAAATCTCCTTTTGGCTAGAATTTGGTATCTGTTTACTTTTGTCCTCTCAGCACCACCACTGCCACTGCTAATCTGGTCGGCAGCAATATTATATGGAATATAATCCAAGAAGCCAAATCACTGGCATGATAAATATTCATGAGTGACTCCGGTCAATTCAGGGTTGGCAATATCATTATATTGGGCTTGAATCGCAGGAGAAAAAATGCCATGCTGTACTTCAGTACAGCCATTCTTTGGTCCCCCTTGGCACATGTACTTCATGGAGCGCTAAAGAAAGATAGTAGAATAAAAACAAATAACAAAGGACCAAGGAGATAAGAGCAGTTATACAAGACCTGAAAATGTGTATTTCTCAGCAGAAAGACAGAGACTGCATCCATCCCTGTCAGCCCATTACACACCAACAAAATTAAACTATCCATTCACAGACTCATCCATTCACAGACTCAACTCATTGTTAAACATTCTCTTTACCTTAGCCTCTTTTACCTTTTTAGCCTTTTTTGCCTTATAAGGCCAAAACATAGGCAAAGATGTGTTTATAATCTAATTGTTTTCATACCACTATGGGGATTTTTAGTACTTCTGACAGCAATTCCCACCAGACAAGGAAGGTAGGACACAGAAATGATCTCCTTTAATCGCAAGAACAAGAAACAGATAAGTTTTGAGACTAAATGCTTCTATTTTATACTAGTAAAACTTCAACAAGCTCACACAGCACAATGTTTTAACACTGTAGTATGGAAGTGATACTTGCTTACCTTTACAAAAAGGACATTGCTTTGTCAATATAACATCATTGTAGGACACTGCAACACAGTAACTAAATCTGAAAATGTAAACTTCAAGTTTTTAATCTTGAGCAGTATTTTCTGCAGTAATGCCATTGGATTTAAAGACTCATAGTATACTCATTTTACAACTTCTGATGAATACATGTATACAAAAACTCTTTGTTTTAATGCCTCTGACTCTTTTCAAACCCTTTTGGATTATACCTTAAGACATCTTAAGAGATATTATTAGGCTTTTTTTTTTTTTTCCCTGAGAATACATCCAGCCTGATCTACTTCCTTTTTTTATGCATTTTCCCATAAAAACACACTGAAGCACATTTTATTTCTAGTCACAAAAACCTGAAAGAGAAAATCTTTGATCCTTTTAGGTATATATTGGAACATTTTGCTATCTTCTTTAATAGCCACAGTAGAAATAAATGATAATCAATAGTGATATCTGCTTGAATCTAGATGGCTTGTTGGAAGTACTTTTGAAACACATCACAGTGCCTGATTTGCTCTCACTTGGTCGGGTATTCTTACCTCTGCAGCAGTGCTGTATCTAAATTATACCGATTGCTAGTTGAAATCTATTAAAGGTTATTATTTTCATTTCAAAATACAGTTGTACCTAGCTGTTTTCTCTCTTGTTAAAATTGACCAGCTGGTTTAGCTCTTTTAGCTTCAAATTTGAAGCAAACCATCCACAAAGACCAGATGTTGGTGCCAACAGAAACGCATGCAGGCATTGTTCTGTTTTGTTTCTGCTTTTTCAATACAGCAAGATGTTCCTGCTGCTTACAGTCTTCCAAAATGCCATGTGAGTCAGAGAAGGAAATTACAATTCTGCTGCATTAAATAACTCCAAGGCACATGGAGTTCCCCTACAAGCCCGAGACAGAACCCAGATCCCATAGACCTTGTACCTATTTATCTTGTTTGAATAGGTTATCTTGGAGACTGATGCTTATCCTACAAATTTCAGCAGTTCTGGGTCTCTGTGTTAGGAGGTGATTTTGATCATCAGGCATTTCATTTAAAGATACAAGATATTGGGATTGTATTTAACTTTCTGGCCTAAAATACTAATGACTTTCTGACCATTTTGTGTGCAGGCACATTAGTTTGCCACTAATTCTACAAAACCAACTTCAAGAGTTTCCAAAAAAACAAGACCCAAATGAATGTATTATGGTAGTGATTTTACATGACACACATAAAAATGCTCACATAATACCCTTAGAAACACAACAGAAGTTGACATCTTTTAAAGCTCAATTGCTATAGTACCTGTATTCAAAACACATTTTCTATATGCTTCTCTTCTGCAATAGGTTCACTTTTGCTGGAACATGAGTATTAATTCAAAATATTTTTAGCAATATTTTTCCTAGAAAATAGCATTGGTGAAATATAAAAGCTTATTTTATTGAGTTCACATTTTGTTCCAAATTTAGCACAAAACATTATTTTGTGAAATAATAATTCTAATGTTTTTATGGGGAACCTGCTCGTACCAAACTCTAATTTAATGTGAATTTGTACCTAAGTAAAACACTGCTTACAGAGTATTTGCTTAGTATTAAAATGCCCACCCCTAGAGAACAACTTCTGCAGGTATTTTATAAACAACTGCTGAAGTTACTCAACCTGTTAATTGGCGTTAAAAAATCAGCTTGTTATCAAATTATATACGTTACAAAGAATGCTTATGCCCAAATTGTCAGCAGCAAGCCACTCCCTAGATCCTATCCCCACTGCCCCCTGAAACGCCCTTGAAACTGCAGAGATGGAGTGTCAGTGAAGAGCAAGGTGAGGAATTCATGGGAACACACACACACTGTAGGTACACACTGTGCAATGACAAAGTCCTACTCTGTAAGCAATCCTTATACCTCAGATGCTTACAACCTCAGTTGCACACCGAAAATAACCGCTCATGTCAGGAGGTAGTAAAGCAGGAGGAACAAGTACTACCTGCACCCTAGTCCCGAAAACCAAATGGATAAATACTCCAGCTTAAATAATTGCAGCAAGGACCGTTTCAGAGCACAATCACAATTGATCCACTGATAAGACTGGGTTCAGAAAAGGCTACTGACAAAATTCCACACCTCAGGATAAAGTTAATGAGGCTGTCGAGGGAGCAGCAGGACAGATTTAGTGCCAAAAATGCACCTGCCACACTAGAGAGATGAAGAAGGTGAAGAAAAAGCAGCGCTAAGTGATAAGGAACAGTGCAGCTCAATGACAGATAGATTTAGACCCCTTAAAGTCCAATAAACAGAGGACAAAGATTGTTAAATCAATTCATAAGAATTATGCTGAATCCTGACTAAGATGCACATCAGACAAATAGCACAGCATTTAGAGTTAAGAAATATAAGAAGTCAGGAAGGTAATCTATGTGTCACATGAAATATGAACAAGGAAAAGGCTCTCTTGGACTCCTTGGAAGCAGTTTAGTACTTTCTTGCTGAGCTACAGCAAATTTCTATCATGATGATGAAGACACCCTGGCATCCTTTCCCTGGCACTTCAAAAGCAGAATATAGAAACAACTGCAAAGAATCTTGAACTGAGGCAGACCTTAGTCAGCAAACACTCAAAGCTCAACAGAAAATTTTCAATTCAATGTACTAGGGTTTTTGAATAAAATTTGTCAGCCAGATTGAAAAAAAATAAAATAAAAATAAAAATAGATATGGGAGAACATACAATAAATTGCTAAGTTAGCATGACTCATTTATATTACCTATAGGTCAGAGGTAAAGTCCACTCTAAGATCACTTTAATTAATATCACGGCAGTGGATGAATGCTTACCAACCTTGACTCCACTCCAAATTAGCCAAACCAGACTGGAAAATCCGTCTTAGGATCTCATCAGTATAACACCAAAGCAAGATCTTCCTTTTAGCCCCAAAAGCAGGTGTTTGAATACCACAAAAGATTTCATTCTCTGCTTCAGTAAAACAGTTACGAAAGAATGGAGAATTTTCCTAGTTCTATTTTATAAGCTTCAATTTTTTTTTGTAACAAAATAGCAATGGTGTCTAAGGATGACAAAATATGGTGCTTGGTATACTTAATAAATTTAAATTAAATAAAGTACTTAAATTTACAGAGAATTAAAGTTATTTAGGTTTCTCAAGCCCTGAGATAACCATAAGGATCTTTCAAATGGCTTAATAATCTAGGTCAAAGCCACTGCAGAAAAAAATTCAATATTGATAAATGAAAACTAATGTACACTGTGGAGATAATGGAAATTAGTCATTCATCTTAGCAAGTTCTAAGCTGATATATTACAGAAAAGGCACCTAACCGATACTGTGGAAAGATCTGAAGGATGGCCTGTAGGAGGAATAAGAGGTTATTAAAAATAAAATAAAATAAAATAAATAAAAATAAAAATAAAATAAAATAAATAAAAAGAAAGAAGAAGAAAAAAGCATTTTAATATACAAGGAAAAAAATGAAATAATGTGGACAAAAATATTATAGATTTTCTGCATCTCATAAGGGATATTGAAGAAATAGGGTTCACAGAAGCAGACAAATACGATGAAAGCAAAGAAAAGCTCTTAGATAAGGATAAATTGCTTTTTAAACTCATATTTTGTTTATTTTCTAGAAAAGAAGACAAATAGGAACAGGCATGACAAAAAGTGTATTAAGAAGTAATGAAAGCTATAAAGAAGGTCAACTGGGAGCTTTTCTTCTCCTCTTCCATAACACAATAAAATGAGGTAGTTATTAAATTGAAATGGGGCAAATTAGGAACTGATAAAAGGAAAATAATTTTTCTCACACAACACATAATTAGATTTTGGAACTCCTTGCCACGGCATTTTGCTAAGGCCATAAATTTAACAAGATTCACAGAGGGATTAGATTCCACATAGATAAATTCTTGAGATACACAGTGGTTGAAACTAGGAAATTTACTTAATGTTGACAAAGAATTACTTGAAGCGATTTAAATCTTCATGTTTCAGATATAAAGACAAACTTAACGAGCGCTTCACAGATGACCCCTATTAGTCAGAATGCTGGACGGCGCTGCAGCAGAGCTCTCCTCCAGCAGAATAAGGCCCAGGTATTTATGTTTCAGACATGACTCCTCATAGCTGCAGAGCTGACTGTATGGTGTTAGGTTGCCAGAGCAGTTTCAGGGTCAAGCAGTCACAGGACAGGGGACAGATAACTCCGGGAGCAAACCAAGGGGCTTCCCATGCCTGCCTGAGGCCCACTGCCACGTACACCGCGGCTGAGGAGAGATTCCACACAGCGGATACTTGCAGAGACTGTTTGCCTCCTCCATCTTTACCAGCTATTTACTGTCACCAGTTTGCCTTTCTTAAATGCCAACCATGAAACATTCCAATATGGTACTTATCTCACGAGTAAATGCTTAGTTAAAAACCCTGAAAACTGAGATCCTACACATAAGGAGTAAAAGGCTGTTACATTTCTTTCGTGGATGTTGAAGTCATTGCCCAGTAATGTCGTCAGATGTCTCTTTTTCAATGCTAGAGTGCTCAGGAATGATGTTTGGACATCCTAGCCCAATAACATGCCTAATTTACATTGGTTAACCTAAATACCATTTTTTTTCTGAGTGGAAAAATAAAACTGATTCATACAGAAAAGGCAGAGAGTAGCTGTTTGCTACTTCATCATCAGAGTATACAATGTGTAAATCGGAATGTTTCGGGTACCAGGAAGAATTTAGCTGTTTATGGGGAGAGAGGCAGGAGCACATGAAAAATACATATAATGGAGTTAGGTAAAGAAAGAGGCTGACAGTTGCAAAAACAGATCCACAACTGGATAGGATATCTAAGCTTTGGCAGGAATACAGAACTTTTACAAAATGAAATAAATCTCTCCTCACAAGTGTGCAGAAATGGCATATTAGACATCCTTTGTTGGCCTATGCCCTGTGACCAGGTATGTATCAGGTGCTCAGGTGAACAGAATTGCATTTCTTTTTGCTCTTCTAACTTATAATTCTTTATTGAACTCCGGTATTGATTTACTTCCAAATTACATACTGTACCTTCTTGCACTATTGCTTTTTAGGTAAACACTAACAACACTACAAGATGGAGCTGATCCAAAGTGTTTGCTAATTCATCAGTAGTGGGAAACCTATGTGATTTCAAGCACTGCAAATTGGTTTGGCTTCTGCACAGCTCCTACTTTTTTCAAACACTGATGGCAAAGAACGTTTCCCAGGATTCATATCAAGTATTCATTTTAACAGCATTAATTTATGATGTGTGTTATTCCATTCTAGCCTGTGCAACATGACTTATTCAAAAAGCAAGCAATTTTCCAAAGTAAATACTCATTTTCCATTCTAACAGTGTTGCTCTTTGTGGATTTTAAGAGAAGGGAGCACAGTCTGGAAAATATCTTTTCCACACTTTTTGCTTCAGTATTATTAGGATACTTTAAAAACCTATCCCTTCCTGCAGCTTTTTAAAATTATCTGTGACACAGGAGAATCTGAAATAAAGTTATGACTTCCCAAAATAAAGCTCTATATTTATTTTTACTGCTTTTGTTGTCTGACCTCAAAACATTGTGGATCATTATAGGATCACTCAACCTAAATATATACATATAAATATATATATATATATTTTTTTTCAATATAACGTTGAATTGTCAGTAGGTCACTTAACTTCCCTAATGATTTCAGGGAAAATGTCAAAGTAACTGTGCCCTTTGCGCTGAAGTGAACTTGTCTCTTCAATAACCTGGCTGTGATACTGGTTAATTATACCTACAGAGTTCACAGAGCTGCTGGGACTCTGCGTTTTGGTCCCTGATCTCCCTTTTCTTCATAGTGTTCACAGGGAGGGCTGTCAGAAACCAACACCAATGAACGGTAGAATTGATAAATAAAGAAAAAAAAAAAAAGGGGGGGGGGGGGTCAGGAACAGATGCATGTTCACTGGCTGGCATGCCCTGGCTAACATTAACACTGCAAGCCAGTTTTCATTGTAATTATATCATTGGGATTTCTGGACAAATTTGAAGTTCTAGCTTTTGTCACTTGAAAGACCCTTGAATTAAAATATATTGAATTAAAATAATATTGGAATAAAATTGATAACTCGGACAGGCTCACAGCGTGGATTTTTATTGTAACACATCAAGTCTGAGAAATGCTCAGACAATTAGACCTTGACAATGTAAGATGCTGGGGCGGCAAAATAGGGCATGACAAAAATATTAGGGTTTTAGAACAAAACATGGTTTGTGAAAACTTTTAGAAATAAAATTGTTTATACTTGATTCTTCAAAAATTCTATCAAAAATACCTTTTACACCTAAATTGCCTTTTTATCTCAAAATTATTAACTCACTGCCAAAGAGAAGGTAGTATATATAATAATTCTGGAAACATAAATGTTGATGTTGTGCTCTGTTTGGATATCTATTGACCTAAGATCAGGTAAATAAACACCCTCTTAAAATCAATAGAAATTTGCATGGATTTTTTATTCACTCTGTTACTAGGATGGTTCTAAATACAGCAGCACTCTGTATTTTATATCTAAATGTGGCTTTCAGAAACAAAGAGACAAAATTATGCCCTCCGTCAGCTAACAGGTAAAAACGTGTGCGTGCGTTACATGTGTCTGTGTCTGTGTAAGGGGGAGGCAGGGCAGTATTGTGTTGATGGTTGTAAATTACCATCAGAACAAGACTTTAAAATAAATCAAGAATTTGAAGAAACTAAATAAAGATATTTAGCCCACTGATAACTCAAGATAACATGAGTATTTTTACTTAATATTCTACAGTACAGAACTTCAAATACTAGGAAAATAATTGAGAAGTGGAAATGCACTACTGTGACATGTTGAGAATCAAATCATGTGGCTGTGAAGAGGCAGAGGCTAAGATGTCTCCACACCTAAGAGAAACCAAGCAGGTGACAATGTCAAGCTCTGCTCGCACACAGGCTCTAGCATGGGATACCGCAGTATCTGGCATTATGTGATAGCTCTTCACGTGAACAATATCTTACAACAGGAACACAAGCTTCCACCGAAGTTGGCACAATTTCCAATTCATTAATTTTTTAATATAAGTGCCATGCTAATAGAAAATGGTAAAGAAAATCCTATTCCTATTCTCTGTGCTTCACAGTGTGACGAAAGGTAAACTTAGTACAAGGAGGAATTAAAATGTGCTGTAGGCATGAAGAACACATATGTTGTTACAAATGTTCTACTAAGTCTAGGGAATAACTGATCACCTATGGTGCTTTTCAAAATATTAAGCAATTTACAATTTCTCTAAGTATATCAATGTGTTCATAGCCATTAATACTGCCATATCAATAATATTTGTCCATTAGGACTGAATACTTGGAAACATTCAAGTTGCCCAAATATTTGTATTTCCTCCACAGTCCTGCAGGCTAACTACTGGCATTGATCAGCAATGCATGCTGCAAACTAACTTACAAAGTGACAGCCTCTGTCCAAACTAAAACTGACCAGAAAAAAAAATAAAATTACTAAATGCATTTGGGAGGGAAAAGGAAAATAAAAGACTACAGCAAAAAACAAACAAACAAAAAAATATAAAGGGCAGCAGATTAGAACATACCGCTCTGTTCTCTGCACTGTGTTTACAGCTTATGTGTAGATAACAATATTCAACATAAATACAGCTTGGAAAAATTCAGAAGATGAATTGCCTCCTACACTATGACATCAGAGTGGTGCAATGTATTTTATACACAAATTTTATCTCCTCTAAGTATACTTGAAATACAGAAATGAATGTAAAAAGGTGGTTTGTACTCAACAGAAAAAACAACCTGAGCACATGCATGATGTGTATATAAAAGATGACACTTTTTCTTAATGACTACAAAAACTCCTACTGACAATCCCGTTACTGTGACATGTATAAATAAATATCAGGTATAGTATTAAATCATATTCTTTAGTCAAAAATTTAATTTCTGGAAAGCCAATACATTATATCATTTACAAATATTAATGGTGGGGGGTTTGTTAGCTGTTTCAAGTTTCTACTCAGTAAGAACAATTATGTCTACAGATAAAAAAATGTTTTCTACAGAACTCACATCAATTTTGTTCATTTCTAGTAGAAGAAAGACAAGGAAGCTTGCAACCTTTTTGTTCTCTATAGTTATTTTCCTGTTTTTACAATTATTGTTACAATCCTACAAAACACAAGTAGATTTTGTTCAGTATGGTTTGTAAAGCTGCATTCTCAAGGACCTGCTTTGGTTTTGGTCAGGGCTTAGATTTTTCATCCAAAAAAAAAAAAAAAAAAAAAAAAAAAATAGCACTGTTAACTTACCTTTCCAAGCAAATCCAAAGTATTTAATAAAAAGTATTTTCAGTGCAGTGAGTTATGTACACAAAGTTTTTCAAACCAGAAGACTTAGGTTTTCCTATGAAAGATCACCTTTTCAAACAACGTGTATGAAAAATCTTACACTCCAGATATTTTTCTCTTTAAATTTAATCCTGACCTTGAAATAAACTGAATAAATTCTATGTGGATCAAACAGTTACTAAAATAACCCATTTCCAAAGAGGAAGCTACATAGCTATAGAAATGTTTATAAATAGATGCCGCATACAGAAATACAAAAACTGATTTTGCAGAAAAAGCATGATTTTAAGAGATCTGCAGCTGTTCTCAACCTTTATCACTGCCTATGTGAGCCACGAGATTTTTGTCTAGTTCTGAAGCTAAATTAACTTCATGGCTTGTTTTCTATCCCCTCGGGTAAACCCCTGACGTATACTGTACCAGGCAAAAAGCTTACCCTCAATTTCATTTTCCCAAAATTGAAATGCTTTAAAAAATAAGCATAAATGTATTTCAAAATCCAATTGCTTTGGCCCTAAATCTAGCTTTTCTTGGCAGAGTGCACTTGTTTTTAATCTGAATGCTAATATTTTGCAGTGTGGCATCAGATATAAAACAGTAATTTACATTGTGCCAGAGATCTATAGTATTTCAGGACTAGTCAATCAATAAATGATTGGAGTAGTGTTTTTTGTTTCGAGTGAATATTAAACTACAGCATAATGCTGCAAATTATTCTATAGATGATCTGTACCAAAATATCTAGAGCAGAACGACCCTATTCATTACAACTGTCTCAAAGAGGAAGGGGAGCAGGGAAGGAGGAAGAGTTGTGTGATTTTAGATCAGTCTGTTAAGTATGTGCATGATACGTATGTGCACGATGTGCATGTGCTAAGGCTGTTCTGAGGGAGGACAAATCTCAGGGAATTCTGAAATAAGATTAAGGTTTTTCTAATGGCTTCAACAGGAATTAACTCTGAAAATTGGAAGTATTTGCAGATTTGCAGCTTCCATTCCAATTTTAATTCCTGCCAGCATACCTTGCTGTAAGTAGGGAAACAATTTGACTTCTTTCACAAATATGTGAAATATATTATTTATAAATGTAGTCCACTTGATATATTTTATATACAGACATAGGCAGAACTCCTGACTGGACTTTCTTATGTAGGGCTGCAAAGCCAGTCGTAGCACTAATTCTTGGATTTTGCCTGTTTTCCTTTATTAAATCGTATTTGTTTTATCTTAAATAAGTAACCTAATACCCACAGATCAAACTAATAAGCATTATACAGTCAGAAATCACACTTCAAGCTGTGAGAACTAGAGAATTTGTCCCACTTTTATCAGGGAAATGGATAACTTGTACGCAGGCTATTAGCTTCCTTACTAGCCGAGAAAATGTAATAAGGAAGCTGAAGTTTTCTTCTATGCGAGCAAAACTATTTTCCACACATTGACAGAATATTTGCATGTGTTTGAATAGCCAGAGATAATTTTGAAAATCATATTTAAGATCATTTTACAGGAAAAAGAAAAAAAGTCCTTTTCAGAATTTTTACTGCCAATTTTTAAGAAGATGAATATTTTAGCAGAAAAAAATATAAAAATTCCTATATGATGTTACGTTTTTCAGCCAATACAGTTTCCCTGAGTCCATAAGGCTTTTTAATCTGGTTGGAAGGCTTACTTTTTCACAATGACATAGATAAACTTCTGCACATTTGAACTGATACACTACTTGTAGTAAGCTATTTTTTAAAAAGTACTTTTTTCCTCCTTTAACCCTTGTAAGCATGACATCATCAGCTACATTCTTAATGAAATTATCAGCTGGGTTATTCCCTACTTACTGGACAGATGCATTTCCTCCTAGCATAGCTTTTCACCCCGTATCCCCCAAGACTAATGTAGCATGAATTGATTTTATTCCAATCCAAAGCTTTCATTTTCTGTGAATCCAAGTCTACTGCCTTTTCTGTTCTGATTTACACCAACACATCACCTGAGCTGGTACAGAGTCTCCACAGATATTTCATGGAGCTGCTACACAATTCACGAAGCCCCATCACAACTATCTTTTGGATTAAGTAAGGTCACACCTTTCTGCTGTCCTAGCCTCTCCCTTGCCTTCCCCAAAAACGAGACCCCCAAACGAGACCAATTCACATAATGAGGTGGGAAGGGCGAATGGGGCTGAGGGATACCTGAAGGTGACTCACTGGTGTCCACCCATGCAGTGAAAAGTGTCGGCTGAAGTCTGTACCAGAGGGAAAACCCACAACACAGTTACTGCACAGTGGTGTATCCTCCTCCCTTTGTAATACCACAGGCATCAGGAAGAGCTGACTCATGTCTCACTGAGAGAAAAGGGCCAAAGCGCTATATTAAATACTGGTGTTACAGCATGGGAACATGAGATTAGCAAGACCAGCATCTTTCCTTGATGTCTCACAACAACAATAACAGCTATAGTGTCTCAAATTCCTCCAGAACCAGTGGCTGGTTTTCTGCAAGTGCAGTGGAGGGCAGTTGTGCTGTGTTAAGGAATGGCTATCACATATGGTTTGGATACCAATTCTAATTCCAGAATCTACATATTTTCCCATTTCAAGTATTATACCTGCATTTTTCCATTGCTGCAGTCTTTTCATTTTACTGTGTACAGATTGATTTACTGTATGTTTTAATAATATAGTTGCTATGATGTGTGCTTGCTTACTGTGTGTGTTTCATATGAAGTTTTACAGACAAGCGGCTTGTTTACTTCACGTCCTTTTACTGTGGGTTTTTATTTTAATATTGGGATTTGGTTTAAAATATATATATATATATATATATTAATGAGCCTGTAAGCCCAAGCAGCAGACCAAGGATTACTGAGCAGAGAAGAACAATATTATCAGTTCAGTGCAGGATCAAATCTGAACAGGAAAAATCTCTGGAAGTTTTAAAGGCTGTCAGACACTATAGTCATGAATCCAATAGCAAATTCATCTTGCTACACTCCATCTGCAGAATGTGCATAGGGAAACAGTTCCTTCAGTGGTTCTTTCATTAAAAAGCCTCACCAGTTTTAGTGGTGTAAGGAGTTAGATAACTGTCTTTTAATTCTTATTTCTTGTTGTCATATATATACATACTCAGCAAGCTGTTTTAGTTTTAATTCAATTGTTCATGAAACCTCAGTAATAAGTGAAGTTAGGTTTGATTCAGTTTTCTCAGCTATTTTAATAATAAAAGTACGTATTGAGTAAAGTAATTGCTTTATTCCGTCTTTCATTCTTTGTAATACTTTTTTTTTAGAATATATGTTGCATTAAATGTTCATTAAATATTCATTTCCACTTATAATTACATCACTATATGTTAACATATGCCTAAGTTTTCTTGGCTAACAAACTCAAAGTGTATATGGAGAATCAAGGATACCACACTAAAACATAACCAAAACTAAAAAAAAAAAAAAAAGGCCGTATGACATCTGAAGCACCAATACTGAAGCACCAATACTGCAAAATAGAGTGCAGTAAAAAAGCAATCAAGCAAAATAAAGGTGGAAAATAAAAGGAATGTTGTAACAGCAGCTGAGATAAATTATGACATTTTTAAGTGCACAAGAAACCAGAGGTTACTACAGGAAGCAGTATGACTTCTAATGGCATGGGTATTCTAGTGACAGAAGAAGTAAATGTGCAGCAGACACTGCTTCTAGAAAATGACATGAATCATTCTGGGAAGAAAGAATAAAATCTGCAGAAATTCAGGAGCACAGCAAAAATTGAACATCTGAAGACTGACAAAAGTGACAACATCAGAAGGCATCTAAAGAAAAATACTTCACAATCTTGGGATGATTTAATTTTAAGTGGCAAGACACAGAAGAAACATTAAGAGAGATCTTTGAAAGCAGGAAGACAGGTGACAATTTCTGGCTGAAAATATCATCTCTCTATTACCATATGCTGCCAAAAATTACTTCTATTTCTTAATAAAGGGTTGTTTAAATATAAATAACAGGAAAAACATTAATATAGTAGTTTGAATATGCAAAACACAACACAATCCACAAACAAGATAACCAAGTATTAGACTAGCAGGGTGACATGCGAGTTATCTCAGACCAATCACTGTGCCAGTAGTAGAAGCTAAAAATTCAAGAACTGTAGTTCAGTTCCTTAGGCTGGTGAAATTTTAGCTTTCTCTATACTGTAACATCATAGAACCACAGAATGGTTTGGGTTGGAAGGGGCCTTAAAGATCACCTAGTCCCAAGCCCCCTGCCATGGGCAGCGACCCCTTCCACCAGCCCAGGCTGCCCCCAGCCCCATCCAGGGATGGGGAATCCACAACTTCTCTGGGCAGCCTGGGCCAGGACCTCACCGCCCTCATACAATCTTACAATAATAACAAAGTATTATCTTTTATAAGCTATCAGAAATAAACATGACCCACAGTTACAATCTCCAGGTCAAGATCCTATGTCATAAACTGATGAGCATCTTTAACTGTTTCCCATAACGAGCTAATTTAAATAGCCAGGAGATGTGGACAGGTTTGAATGCATATCCCAAAGACTGGAGGCAGACCTGTAGCTTGCCTGTGCTGAGAACCTCCTGTAAACCACACTCCTAGAACAGAGGGAAAGCCAAACAGAGAAATAAGTGCCTTTTTATATGCTTTTCACTTGTGCACTGCATTCTTATGCTCCAGCTGCTTTCTCTTATGACCTACACCCCTAATGACAACTGATAGTTCATGAATTTTATGATCTCAGTTTTCATTTTTGTAATAGATTTCTTGAGAATATATATTGTTTTGGGACAATCTGACTTGCCAAAACATGGCAGATCCAATATCTGAATCAAGTATTCCAACACGTCATTCATGCAATGTTATTGCCATACGAGAGAATACTCTTTGTACTGTCAGGCAAGAAAGCAATTAAGACTGCCATCTCTGTATAGAAATTTTAAGATACCCTCTTTAGTGACAATCACTTTTGTGACAATTCTGTTGCATTAGCAACCGAACTCAGTGATCATCTTACTATTTGAATGCAGTGATTTCCGAATCACATACCAAGAAACCTCTCCTACACCCCCTTGCTACTTCGCTGTGACCTACATTACAGAAAAAAAAAAAAAAAAATTGTTTACTCATTGTCATCTTGCTTGGGATTTAGACATTAGCTACTCACACATATCAGTAACAGAATTTAGAATTTCATTGCTACACCTGGATATTTCCTGAATCAGCTTTCATCCTGTCGCTAGGTATGATTTCACTCAGACTCAGAAACCATCTTGTTACAGAAAACATTCAGCTCCTTGCAGATCCAGTGCTAAAACACAGCACAGATGCATCCCTTTCATTGCTTCCATTTTCACTTGAGACACCTAGAGTCAGAGAAATCCAGTTCCACCCTCTCTATATCAGGCCCTCACTTTACCTCAAGCATGATCATAATCGGGTTGTTGCCATTAATTACGCAAATCTATGATTAGAAACTGACACGTCTTGAGGTGCTTAAATATTTATAAAGCTCTAGAGCAAAAAATACACATGGCATTTGCCTTATGTATAGGCAATGGAAACGTGAGCAGAGAACAGTCTGAGCTCACTAGTCATCTGAAAAGTAATACATTGTGTTTGTTTGTATTAAAATATATATATATATTGCATTATGTTAAATACCCTGAGGGTTTAGCATAAAACGTGACTGGAATGAATATGAAGAAAAAACTTTGTCTCATTAGATGGTCTGAGTTTCAAAATCTGTTCTAAAAGTGTTGCGAAGTGTGTAGTGTTGTAGATTAATGCACTGAATACATTTCCACAGTGCTTGATGTGTTTCATAAAAGGTCCATTTCAGAAGTGTGCTGTATTATAGGTGAACAGTCGCAGTAAATAATCTTGTTACAGAAACCTAAGCAATTTTTACAAGGCGTATTTCTGGCTGACTGAACAATTTATTCTCCAGATGTCACATTGTATTTTTCCAATATAAAATGAAACAGCTTTTTTTTTTTTTTTTTTAAGGCAGACTCTTTTGTTTGGTGAGACTGGATCAAAGGTACTTCCTTAAAGAGAAAACTCTATTATTAAAACCTGTTGTGGTATAAAATTTACACTACATGTGATTACTATATGTAATTTATCATTTAATTTGGTTCAGAGCTATAAAAGACTGCACCAAAGTGTAAACATTGCTGAGAATAGCTGTATGCATTTCAAAAACAAAACAAAACAAAACAAACAAAAAAGAGGATCTCAAACTGATCAGGCTGCCAACATCCTGACTAACTCAATGTATAGTTAAAACATCAGACTTTACCAGCTAATAAACCCATGTGCTACATTAAAAAACCTGGAAGATTACATGATAATTTGATGCGATAAGAACTGCCTATCTAGAAGGCAAAGGCAATTAAAAATATTTTCACTAGGCAGAGATCATCAGTGACAGTCCAAATACCAACACCTGCTTATCAAATAATTCATTTGTACCACTGTAGATTTTTGTACCAGAGAGCCTTCTAGTGATATATTAAAACAAGATTAAACTTATTTTGAAAAATATTTTTTCATTTAGATTTTCTTTTTGTGCTTTGTGTCTCTTAGTGAAGTTAAGGTTTAATATATATGTATGTATTAAAAAACAAACAACAACAAAAAAAAAAACCTCCTTGCACTCTAAGTTGGTGTTAGGATGCTAGTTTTTTGCTAGGGGAGAGTTCGCAGCATAGTCTGGACCAGGTACTGAGAAAAGGCAATCTTCTCCAACTGTGTACTTTAATCCTGATTGTGGAAAGTTCAACAGTGTTAAGGAAATATAGCACTGAGGATTTCACCTAAATTATATTCCTGCAATCCAGCTCAAAGGTGACAAAAGTATTAATAACCAAGGCAAGATTTTTACACTGCAGGATGGAGTGGAATTTGGCTAACCAGCAATGAAAGAAAATGTTTCTTGAGATGCTGCTCGTGGGAGCTCAGTGTCAATGAAGAATCCAAGACTAAACTATAGACTATAACTATAGTTTGCTCTCATGCACACCAAGGGACTCTTCCAGTTGCTCTTTTCTGCTAAAGATCACTGCCTCTATTATACTTCAGTTGAGATTCAGCCAGTCATCTCTTACACATCATCTGATCTCTTCAAAACATTAAATTGCCTGGACTGCATTGATGTGAACAGAGAATAAGGTAGACAACTGCATATCAGTTTGACTGCTTTGTTGACAGACTACTTAAGGTAGTGCAGACACAGAATCTGGTGTCAAATAGGTACTGAAAAGGACCAAATACAGGACGGATCCTTGAGGGCCCTACAGATAAGAAGCTTCAGAGAAGACGTGACCAGATATATCAGACTTCAAAAGAAAGTTTGTTCCCTGCAGTGCAAAGCTTTATGTCCTACATGACAGGATACTCCATGGATGGTTTCAGTTCTACAGTTCAGTCTAAAATAACTTCACGCCAGGCTTGGGATATTTGCTTCAATTACATCAGATTAACTAGCTTCTCTTCAGGCTGATTCAAAACAATATTCAAAACTGGATAGTGGTCAATTGGTGATGCAACTTCGGTATAGCCTCTGGAGGAAGAATTCTTTGTTTAATCTCACATTCTCATGTTTGTTTGTTTATCACTGTCACTTGAATTCCTACCCTTGCTTTTCATCAGGCAACAGCAGTCAGAAAACTGAGACAATCTGTGCAATAAGGAGAGGATATTCACCAGAGTGTTGGTCATATTACTGCTGGCTAGCATGTACAAAGGCCAATGTACAGTGATGATGGTTCACTATATCCTCAGCTTCTCCTTCACTTCCAATATCCTCCAGGAGGCTTTAGAATTCTGGTCAAGTCCATTATTTTTTAAGGCTGAATCAGGATAATTGGCCTGGTCTGTCTTCTTGCCTGAGAGCTGTGAGGTCTCTGATCATTATCTTATTGAGGTGATACCCTGTCAAATACACGAATGTGCTATGATATCCTCAGTTTTGACAGACCCTTTTAGCCTACAGTGGGGGTGGTATCAGAGTTAGCCCTTGAAAGTCCAAGGGAAACAAAGGGGGAAATGAGTTTGAGGAAATTAGTATGAGTTTCCATATCTGACCCATTATTCACATTCAGATAGTGGTAAGCACCATTCAGAATACTTTCATTGCCGGAGGCCTATGAATGACTACAGAAGAACTATTTTGACTTTTGCTTTTCACGTAAGCTCAGAAGAATTAGTTTTTCTCACTTAAGACAGACTCAGTTTATGATCAGATGAAAGTAGAGCAGTACCTCCAGGATCTTTCCTGGTTAGGTCTTCAGCATAATAAACATCAGCACCAGTGACGCCAGTATGAGACTGGGAGCATGAGGATCAGGTAATCACAGGTTTCTAAAACTTTTAAGTAGTTAGCATCTTGCCTTAAAAGTTTGCAGTGAGTAACTACCACCAACATGAGTTGAGTACATGACATAAGGTATCAAAACATCCAGGAACAGTTAGTGAATATTTCCAAGAGAATTCTTAAGGTTCTATAAAATAATAGAAAACTTTGCGTTGAGGCAAATTGGGACAGAACCCTTTCACAAAAAACCTTTAATTGCCTTTCATTTCCCATGCTGCCATTTTCTCCAACTAGAGATACTTGTGTCCCTGTTAACTCTGTCCCCAACCCCCAGTCCAGTCTTTCTTTTCGCTGATCCTACAATGAAGCAATAACACTGTGCTCATCAACTATCCTATTACCATAGAAATGATGGCAACGTCACAAATTCAGCAGTCTGATTCCTCGACAGGGTTGATTAGGAACAGATGATGAGCTGGAGAAAAGCTGAACCCTTGATTAAACACAAATAGCTCTTATAATGAACAAATATAGGAAGAAAATATATTTAAAATCACGTCAAGAACAAGCATCTTCCTTGCTAGATATTTTCTGCATTGCAGAATTGTTTGAGTTTGTTTTCAAAGCTGCCTAATTTATTTTTAAATCCCACAAATATATGTAATTCGTAAAGATACGTGCTCCAGAATTACTGTGGGGAAAAAAAAAAAAAAAAAAAAAAAAAAAAAAAAAAAAAAAAGCATGGATACAGCTTGTAAAACACTAGGTAGGATCTTCCATTTCTTTCACGATAAATATATTTAGTATTACAAATGCACTGTAGCTATCTTAGCACACTCATTCACAAGTATACACAACTGTATTGTATATACACAAATACAGACAAACAACATGCTTTTACTATTTTCAACTATATCTACTTCAATGGAAGGACATGTTATTTAGGGTAATTCCTGATAAGTTTTGACAAATCCCTTAATGAAACCACCTCCCATGAGGTGCTCTGCATTTTGCCTAAGTCCTCCTGTCCCAGAAAACCACTTCTCCCTGTTCCCAGTGAAGGCCTTGGCTCAGAAGAACATTGACACGTTCCTCTCGCACTGCTGCAATGGCTTAATGAATTAATCAGAAGTTAGATACTTGGTTGTCTTCTGAATCGAGACCTTTATTGAGCCCATAGAAGCTAGTGATGGAAAATGCTTACCTATATCATCCAAAACATTCCCCCCAAAATAGACATATCATCTATGAAAATATAAATGCGTTCCAGTACAGTTCAAGAGACTGTCATTTTGTTTTAAATTCTCACACTAAGCGTAAGTGCTAAATCCTCAATTCGTACATTACTGGAGACTTGACAACTCTGATTTCAACCACAGTTTATTTTACCAGTAAAAGTGTGCAGTAGGGTGTGCAGACCCATTCCAGGCCATCTCTATTCTCAGGCCTGCCGCAGTGTTTCTTCTACTTCAGACTATTTAGTCAATGCCATTAATCAAAATCCTATAGCAGAAAATGCATGCATAAGTCCTACACATTTATTGCCATGGCAACAATTCAGGCTCTTGTTCATATGTCAAGCTACATCAGTGGAGATAAATTCTATTGTTTTCACACTGACAGTTCTCTCTGTGTTGGACTTAATCCATGGAAAAATATAGCTTTGCCTCTTATTAAAATAAAACACAGACCACCCAACTCTCCAAATTCCCATTCTTCACAAAGTATCAACTGAACAATCTGAATAGTTATAAAATTATAGTTTGATATTTGGGCTTATGGTAGTAATTAAAGTGTAAAAAATGGCCCAGTCCTCATTATATTGTTTTAATCTGTGGGATTGGTTAGGAATTTAATTCTTCATGAAAAGATGAGCTCATTGCTGTGAAGCTAAATAGCTATGATACCAGAGCACAGTGTTCTTGAATTAGATTGCAGTATTTTAAATAAATGCCTTTAAGCTCTGAGTGAAGTTGATGTAATTCATTATCCAACTTGGCTGTAGATACTGTATTTTTCATAATATAAAAATTAATGATTAATGCTTAATATCTTATTCAGAGAGAAATTTTATATTTCATTTAGCTCACGACAAAATACACTCTCATGTGGGTGATTCACAAGTGTGAATGAAAGATAAGCATCATCTTTGCTGCATAAGCCTCTATATATTTATTTGTATATGTTGTTTTTTGAATAAGGCGATGCCTGACACAATTTTACATGATTTTACTGCACAGACCGCAGTTTGGTATCCTGTTCTTTTCACAGACACATCTTCCTCATTATCACAGACTAATGAGAAAACAGTCTCTTGTTGATAAAATACTTTTAATGCTTCAAAGTCTCATTATTTCCTATGTATGGTTCATCGTGCTTCCTTGAAAGGCACAAGCCTCATATTGCCACTAAAGATATGTCCTTTTCAATCTGACCCGTTTTTCCCTCCTTCATGCAGATTTAAGTCCCTGCTTTTACAGCATGCTTCATATTGACAAAGCCTATTACCATGATATACTATACTGGAGTTCATTTCAACTAATATCCACTGCTACATCTGTTACTGTCAGCACCCAATCTGAGTTCCTGTGTCAACGAAGACGAAGACAACCATTATATTTACTTATTGTCACGCCGTGTTATGCCAGTATCAGAAACTGCTTCACATACACACTGTGTGTGACTTGCATCAAATATATATATTTTTAAATGGGGGGCTTTGTGTAATTTGTAAATATCCTGTGAACTTCATTCATATTAATGAAGCAGCGTTTGCACTTTACTGGCATTTTGATGCAAATTGCAGTAACTCTTCGTGTGCCATGTCTGCCTCTATCTGTGACACAGGCCACGGCTTCCGAAGCAGTTATTTTCCAGGATGAGCAGCACAGACAGCGCACATAGCATGCCTTCTCAGGTCACCGAGGCTTCTGAGGAGGTTAAGAACAGATTGGAATAACGTGTCAAATAATTTACTTCTGAATCTTGATATGTGCTTAAATTGTAATATTAACAAAATATCTTTGTGTGTCTGTGCATTTGATAGCAAAATCTCTTTTCTGGATTCCAAAAAGTTATGTTTTACAGTTATTTTCCTTGCTGTAATTAAAAGTACCAGGTTTCTCATTGCTCCTAAAACCAGACATACACTAGTGTCAATAAAATAACTATTTTTTAAAATTGTAATATTTGAAGGAGACAAAAGCAGCTTTTTTCCATACACTTAAATTACACATTAAAATAAAATTTTAGTTCCCAGTTTAGCACTGCCCTCTGGTGATACGTACCTTGGATATGTATGTGACCCATTTCATCATAGTGCATCAGGTCCAGATCTGGACAAGACTTAAAAATGCAATTTTGGCATTTAAATCTAAGCCAGCAATTCTAAAAAGCTTTATTTAACCCCTTGGCTGCTAACATCTCAAAGATATTTCTGCCTGCCAAGTTCCCCAGCCTGAACACAGGTAGAACTGCTGCCATCTTGGCTTGCTGTCTTGTAAATTCATCTTGTCAACTCCTTCAGGAGAAGGAAGAACCCGTGGGAGTGAATTCTCAGCTTTCTAATATACATCTGCAAGAGTACTGACCACCTCAGCCACCTTTCATCTTTGCAAGGCTTAGGTATCTACTGTCAAACAAGTATTTTGGGCCATAAATCCGTCTGTTGGTGATTGCATCCAAGTTAGAGGGAGTCATCTTAATCCCAGAAGGCTGAAATTTATGAATCCTCCTTTTAGAAGATGGTTTCCTGCCAAGCTAACAGGCTGTTTGTGAATCTCATTAGGTAGCACCAAACTACCCTACTGTTATTGTATAGGTTACTGTTTCTCAACCTTTTAAAATCCATTAAGCTCTAAGCTTTTTGAAGAAGAATTCTTGCGTCATGATAATTTTTTATGCACAAATACATAAAACTATATTAATTTTCAATATTCATTTATCACTAATGAAGAAAACTCCAATCCTAACCTAGTATAGTGCAAAACATCGATACACTGTTTCTGCCACAATATTATCTACATTGAAAACCTTTTCAAAGCTCCTTTAGGGAAGCCCACATTTTGGACTTCTTTGACAAGTCCCATCTTCCAAATGGGTGGTTCCTGTTGTTGAAGATGCGCTGATAAGAAATGATACAATAATACTCTTAATTTCTCTTATTACACTATTCTGCAAGAACTGCCAAACGTAAGATTCTTCATGAGATCATTTTAAACATAGACTTTTTTTAAAAAAAATATCCAAAACAATTTGTGCATTCTAAGTCAGGGTCACAGTTGTAGCTGAATACAGAATGCCACAAATATGTGAACCTTGCCTCCTTAAATGATTATCAAAACAAAATGAATGAACTTCCCCTCCAAGTTCATTGTGCAATACTTCAGATTATTAATCAGAATTATGTCACAGGATTATAGCTTTGCTTAATAATGTGTTTAATGTAAATTTAATGTAAAAGATCCATGATAAGGGCAGTCAAAGCTCTATTAAAATCCTTTTGCAAAGTTCAGCCACTGCATTAGAAGCTTTAGGCTAATAGCCTAATGTTAATTTGGATTCTAATCTATTATTTTGCGTGATACTTAATGTGGTTTTGTAATTAGATTTTTTTAGACAAAGCAAGAAAAAAACATATGGGTCACAGTGCATGACTGTCATTAACTACAGTGCATTTCTAGGACATGTATAACCATAACGTAACTTCTGCAATGAAAGTGTAGATTATACCCTAGTCAACAACCTGGGTCTCATCCTGTAAATGGAAAAAATAGATGACAATCAAGTGATAAATACCTGCAGCTGTTCACACATACTGTTCCATTTGTAATAGTTCCCACCCTCTTAGCTGGTCCAGAATAATAATTCACATATTCATCTCTAACTCTGATTCAATCAAATATTACTTAGACTAATATGTCTCTGATAATTTTAGATCACTCCAAATTAAACAGTTTGAGAACAACTACATGATTAATTGTTCTGGGAGAAGTGATGGTACAGTAACCTCTGGGAAAGAGGGCACAAATATATCCAGGACAGGACAGGACAGGCAAACAGAGATTTATCTGAAGTTACAGACAAAAAGAAGGGCTGTAATAATAAAGAAATTAATCTTCTTTCTTCAACTTCCTTAAATATTCCAAACAGAACTACAGTAATCTTAAACTGGTGATCTAGAATAACATTCTTTATTTTCTCTAACCCTCTTAAGATTTAAATTAGTTTTCAGCATACTAAATAATTATAAAGTAGAAAGAAAATCATTCTTCAATTTAAATGGAAAATTAGTATCCTTAAATAAAACTTAAAATAAACTTACAGTGGCTCCTCCACCTCCATGGGCAACCTGTTCCAATGCCTAACCAAAAGATCACTTGCACTTTTTCCTCAGGAAGTAGTAAAGCCAGAAGAGATCTAATTCATCTTGATAAAATTTTAATTAGACTCCTATTTTTTCTGCACACCATAAAACCCAAATGAATGGGTTTTGTGTCAGGATACTACAAAGAGAATGGAAAAAGACATGATCCAAACCCATAGGACCTACAACTTTACACCATACTGAAGTAGAATCCCAGCACTGTTAAAGGTTTGCAGACAGACTGTCAAAGAACAGACATGACT
Organism: Oxyura jamaicensis; assembly: GCF_011077185.1. NCBI lineage: Eukaryota > Metazoa > Chordata > Aves > Anseriformes > Anatidae > Oxyura > Oxyura jamaicensis. Next base: position 4,956,044 of record NC_048903.1, on the reverse strand, counting down.
GACAGTATAAAAACTAGTTCTAATGTGAGACTTGGAAAACCAAGTATTCCACTAGTCACTACTATAGCAAAAATGACAATATTTTATCATATATCCTGTTGTCTGATGGTCACACTCATTTAGCTATCAGTGGCTGGAAATAGAAGGGGAAGGAAATTTCTGTAGTACTCTGTCTCATTATGCCATTGTGTCTTCTGCTCATTGCTCTATTTCTTCTGCTGATCATGTTTTTGTATTTTTCAAGCCCTTTTCATGAGTTTTTTTTTTTTTTAACAATACCCTGCTGTAATTCATTTCTACAAATGTCTCTAAACCTAAATTCAATTTTATTTTTACATACCTATAAAGGCAACAAACATTTCTATCTTCAGCTAACTTGAACCATTTCTGCATTACTTCAACCCATCTATAGACAATAAAGAATGCAATAAAATGGATGCATCTTCTATCAACTCTTAATATATAAAATATATAACAAAAATAATCAATCAGGTCATTAAGCCTCAAGAATTATCTTTGAGGTAGAAGAGCATTCTTGAATATCTTGTCTCCAATGTCTTAAATTTCACAATCACGGACCTACCTAGGTTTCCACCTCCCCAAATTGTTTTCTGGAGTTGTGCTTTTTCTATGCAGATTGCAGCAGTAGGTGTAGGTTCTTATTTGTTCTCACTCCACATTCTATGCAATTGCAGCACTTCCGTTGCACTGGGAGTCATCTGAAGTATCTGATAACTACTGGCAGTATTTCACCCACTAGGAATAACATTCAGTCCTCCTTTTAAGGAGCTCATAGGTTTTCTAATATCATTTATCACTTAGAATTAAAATTGCACATTATAAGTGTTTTGTATTGTACCTATTTAACCACATAACAAACCTGGTGGGGAAAAAAAAAAAAAAAAAAAAAAAAAAAAAAAAAAAAGTTAGGTAGGAAATGGTCTTTCAAATAAAGACATACATATGGTCTAAACCTGAACAATGCCCAAAGGCTGAGAGAGGGAAAATATTACAGAGCCAGTGGTGCAGTTTTTCATAAGACACAGTTAGTACAGATATAATGTAGCTAAGTCAAGCAAGGTATGATTGATTTATTATATTGGAATCCATTATAAGTATTCCATTGCAGTTTTAAAACCATATAGTCATTAAATATCTTTGAAAACACACATTCTCTACCATCATTATAAGATATTCTTGACAGCACATCATTTTTAATGGCACCATTATAAACAGGATTCATAATGGCTTTGTTTAGTGTGTAACAGAATTGGAAGTCAGTAATATACAGACTTGTATTCAACATAATCAGATAACAAAGAGCACTGAAGGAAAGATGAGCGCACAATTAATATATGAATAATTATTCTGTGTAAAATGAAACACATTTCAAACAGTGTGTCAAATAGGCATTAAAATGGAACAAATGAAACAGTGGAATAAATTTGATGTATATTACTTACAAGTACAGCATGAGCTACTGGTTTTGATATGTGATCTAAATAGGAGAGGAAAGATTATGCCCAAGGCTAATTGAAGTGATAATACTAGTTTCTAATTGCAGCAAACTGTTATATACTTAACTAATTCCCAAATCCAGTACATGGGCCTTAAAACCTGGATTCAGCCTAGCCCTTGCCTTTGTTTGTGGCTCTTTCTAATAAAAGGATATTTGAAGGACAATTTTTCATACATTTTTCTCTTTGGCTACAGCAGTGAGGTAATGGGTGTGGTACCGCCAGTAATCAACTTCACAGTAAAAAAAACACACCAAAAAAAAAAAAGAAAAGAACAGAAAAGAAAAGAAACTCTGAAACCTAAAAGGTCTCAGAGACATTAAAGTTTACATTTAGTTAAGTTACAGTTTAGGGGGCAGGGCACTTGAAATGGAAACAAGGTCCAAAATTAGGTACCCCACAGGCCAGACTACAGACTTACAAAAGCAAAAAAAAAATAAAAAAAATAAAAAATAAAAAGGAAACTAGAACTTTCCTAATGCAGCACAATCTCCCACTAACAGCAGTACCAGGAGAAGAGGTCTCCTGCCTCACTTACCGTAAAACGTAATGGAACTGTAGCAACCCTCATCATCATCATGGCGGTTGGTCTGTTCTCCCACGTGCCTGATGACAGGACAAGGGGGAATGGGCTAAAGTTGCACCAGGGGAGGTTTAGGTTGGATATTAGGAAGAACTTCTTTACTGAACGGGTTGTTAGTCACTGGAATAGGCTGCCCAGGAAAGTGGTTGAGTCACCATCCCTGGAGGTCTTTAAAAGACGTTTAGATGTAGAGCTTAGGGATATGGTTTAGTGGAAGATTTGTTAGCGTTAGGTCAGAGGTTGGACTCGGTGATCTTGGAGGTCTCTTCCAACCTAGACTATTCTGTGATTCTGTGATTCTGTGATCAACCCAGTCTGGGCCAGAACAGGCACTTGAGAACATACCTTCTCCCTACAGGGTATGGGAGTTTAGGGAAAAGGATTAATAACTGAAAACAAGATTCTTCAATTAAAGTCTCTACTGACCTCTATTGCAACACAGTCACATTAACACAAAGCCATAGGGTATATGTAATTAATTCTTCTGATGTATGAAGGCATAAATCGACATCCACAAAAATCCCACCTAGGTTCATTATTCCTTCACTATAAATTCTTAGTTCTAATGTCTTCTGGATAAGTTCTTCTCTAAACTCGAGCTTGTACAAGGCCTTGTACAGCCCAACTTGTCTCCAGTTGACATCAGACTTCTATAGGAAAAAAACTCGTGTAAGGTAGATAGGTTCCAATTTTTTGCACTGATACTCAGATGGAAGAGGTAAAAGACATCTTATGCCATAGTTCAGTTTTTCCTTTCTGAACTGGAGCTGATTCATATCCTAATGCAACTTACAGCAGCACTTTTACTGCCCTAAAGTGATTGTTCCACTGGGAATACTGCAGCCATATGCATGTATACATATATGCGTGTGTGGAAATGTACATATGCATGCATATGATAATTCTTTCCATTTAATCTCTAGTGCCAGGGAGGAAGCATAAGTAAACAGAGTTATTAAACCAGGTCTACAAAAGTTTATTTTCCTTCCTTATGTCATTTGTGGCAATGCTACCTTTGAAAAGTAGGAGGTGACTACCTAAGGCAGTAAGCCATTCAAACTGTCAAAACTGAGCATATACCTCTATATTTGGAAATAGCACACTGAGATAATTTACTTGTAGATTTATCTGCAGGTATTAATGGCTGCATACAGTTGCAAGGTTTTCTGTAACCTGTTCTTATGCAATCTAAACTAATTAACTTATTTTAAGGTAAATATAGACTCTTACTTATGGAGCATCATGTTAACTAATACTGATAGTATATTTTCTGATTTTCCTAAAATAGAAAAGATGCCTGAATGTTTAAATTCATTGTAACATGTTGGAGCATTTTCTATTTGGCCTGAGTAGCATATGAACATTAAGATTGAGTTTGTTGCCTTTACTATTAGAAAATTATCTTTGTCCTTAGAAAATTAATACTTCCCCTTTCACCTTCCCTGTCCTGTGCTAAGTATTCAGGCAACATATGGTTGCCTTGCTTATACAAGTAAAAGCCAAGACTGATGATGGTGGTAGTAAGCATGCACAAGTCCTTTTGCATCAGTACTTTTCCCCCAGACGAGTCAGGTGTATCTCTGTAAGTTCTATCTGCCATTCTGGCAAAACTCTCCAGACTTCTCCCTACTGCCATGTCGTGCTTAAGCCTAAACTTTGTCTCTTGCAGATGTGAGAATCTCTGCATTCTCACTGGTGTTATTACTTAGGACTATTACTGAACAACCTATACAAATGAAAAACAAACAACGACTTTTCTATCTGAAAAAGTAATGCAAGTAAGCTGTATAAAATATTTATTTTGGTAGCCTAATTCTGTGAGTGCCACCCAATCTTTAGAGCCAATATAGCCAAGAAATAGTAACCAGTATGTACTCTACCACAGCTGAAGTCTGTCACACAAGTGAGAGGTGTAGATCGGGCATAAACAGTCACATATTAGAAACAAAGAGAGTTTTAATAACAGTGGGGCTAAGGATGGAATGAGTAGTGAGGATGCAAGAATTGAAGGGATAGGGAAAGCACTCCAGAAGAGCTGTGCTGTCCTGTCTCAGCCCAACAACCCTGTATGTTGCTACTTGATTAGCAAGTTTTGTCTCTTTTTAAGCCACATTTTCTAGAGTATACTGCTAACTGCCTGCTCCTCTACTTCAGAAGCTCAGTTTCCAGCATGAGCTCATGCTCACAGGCAGGCCTGCAACACTCTTAACATTTCAAATACCATATATGATCAAGTACTGTGAAAAATCAGGTCATGAAGAGCTCTAACAATCCACAAATGTGTAAATCGTACAGCAATGATCTCAGAGCATCTCAGATCCATAGCTGTAGAATGGGAATATTACTATCCAGAGCTGTTGTGAAGAAATGTGTAATCATGTGTATAAAGGTTTCCAAGCTGCAGTGATAATTTCTACAGAAAAGCCAACCAGAATTATATCTTTCTCAGAATTAGATCAGATCTATCATTATATTTCTTTTAGAATTATTGTTTATTAAAATAGCTTTAAATAAATAAGGTATAGGAGACATTATCTGATTAAAGACTGCATCATAACATAAATAAACAGTATAGCCTTAATTTGGATGTTCTGTAATTTTTGAACGCTTGACTTTTTAACCTTAACAATGCTCTTCTGGTACATACCCAGTGCATGTAATATATAATAGAACAACCTTCAACCACAGTGTCCTTGTAGTAGAACAGGAACATTTACTATAGATTTTATTATAAATGCCTTAATGAAATTCTAATCAATAATACTTTGGAGAATGGTAAAGAAATTGAATACATTCATAGGTAAAAGGAGACATTATTATCTCAGTTCAGTAACTATGAAATAGAAAGATGAAAAAAGTCTGTTTTTCATATTAGAGCGGAGCACAGCTGTACAGTTATATAATAAAGTATCGCTTGTATCCATGGCAATAGGGAGTAATTGATGCACCACAGTTATTTTTATAAACCCAAACAACAAAAAAAAATTCAACTGGAAATTTATTTTCCAGTTTCTTGGCATTGTATGCTTTTTATCTGTACATAATGTACAAATTTATAGTCTGAATACACTCACTGATCTGACTTGTTGAATAAAACATGCTGGTTTTTTGATGCATATTAAAGAAGATGGGGATCTCATACCCAACAACCCAGTCTTTCATGAAGGATTTCATGAAAAATATTTCTGGGAATAAGATATATTAACTCAACCTCATATCACTTTGGATTTAGGATATATACACCCTGGGTATTTTATTTTTTAATGATTAAAATGTTTTGCAGATGTCTTACAATAGAAAGTTTAGGAAAATTTTAGTGAGAGTCAATAGATGACTATAATATGAAAAAATAAAATAAAATAAATTTGAAGAGATCTAAAAACACATTATTTATTGCATGTTGGACTTTCCCTGATACGGTCCCCTGGCCTTCCTTGAGTAAAAAAATAGGTCAGATGTGCTGTTTTAAAGGAAGAGCTTTAATTGTCAATAGCTCCTCTCATTTCATGAGATTATCCCAGGAAAGGATATCACTGCTTTTTATTTTATTTTATTTTTAATTCTATTTATGCACCCACTAGATAACTGTAAGAGAATTGTGTGCCCCTTATCATTAATAATAACCTGGTCTGCTGCAGAAAAGAGAGAAATAACTTTCATTTTTTCTTTTTTTTTTTTAAAAAAAATACATATATATATTTTCAAGTGCAGTTTCACTGGCTCATACCAGGGTTTGCATTTGCAATAACTAGTGTTTCATTTACTTTTAAGTAACTACAAAGGTAGAGAGGTTCTGCTGTAAAAACACATATTCTGTCAATCCACACCTCTTGTACTTTTCTTTGATGGGTTGTGTTGCAGGATAATTTTCCAGTGGTACTCAAATGACAATGACAATAGTTCTTGTGGTGAACTTCTTTGATTTTGCATTTTTTTCTTTTTTAAATTTATTCATCAGAACGCTAATTGTTGTTACAAACTCAAGATGAAACATGTTATTTAATTTCTGTTTTTATCCTTACCTGACTTATGAGGATGATTAAATAAATTCTTTACAATGAAAATTATGCATTGTAATGCAAAAGACAGATAAGATCTCAGGAGCTTTTAATAAGTCATAAAGCATTATGCATATCCCAAAAAAAGGTTACCAAACTATGGAACAAACTATGTATTCTTATAACTGTGTATTGACTGCTGTATTTCCCTTCTTTACACAGCATAGTCTTTTCCTTTTTCATTTTTTTCCAGTGTTTTGTTTTGTGTTTTTTTTTTCATTTTCCCTTTCTCAGGTATCAATGAACACTTTGCTTGAATTGACAGATATATATGACCACAAGTCACTTGTTTATTTGCAGATTAAAAATGGGTGTTTTTTTGCAAATGCCTGTTGACGTTGTTTAGCAGGGATCCAACTAGTCTGGAAACTCTCCATCACCACTTGCTTGATCAATAGTCCTATTACACAGCGTTTCATGAGACCAGCCTAAGAGCTTTTAAACATTTGGAAACTAAGAAGGCAAAGATGTACATACAACCCACATGTCCACAGGTTTACTTTTTGTCCTGCATCCTAGAATTTACAGGTTTGTTTGGCAATCTGTGGTATGCAAACTTGGCCTGGGTCTTTAATGCAGGACAGCAGCAGGCACGAGTTATCGTGTATATGTATATACACTTTTACCTAATGTAAATTAATTTTAACTTTAACTTCCCGTCTTTGATTCAAAAATTACAGCCACTTTGATACAATTCATCTCCTCACTGTTCTTGATTGTGTTTATATTTTATGAAAGCAGCTAAAAATAATAATCTTCCATTATTTTCTATGTTCAGGATATTTCTTCTCCTCCCCTCCACTACTATATCAAAATGCCTTTTTGTCTAGGGATACTAAACAGGGGATTAAAATGTGTTAACAAAAGAAAGGTTACGGAGTGTGAGTCAGCAAGAACAAAAGAACCAAATACATCATGTAGAAGCTAATAATATTTAGATAGGGAGCCCAGAATTTAGCATTTTCATTATATTTTTCAGTTAGCATGAAAGTTTAATCTTCCACTAATCATTTAAAATGTAAAATAAACAGAGCTCTCAGCATATCAGAGTCTATACTCAGATCCCCAGGAGAGTGAAAGCCACAAAAGAAACCCAACAATATGATGCTATATATTCTGAGATATTGCCGGTCAATCTGATTTGCCACATGCCCATACATTTTAATGCTGACTTCATTATGAAATCTCTTCTTGATTAATCATTGGTGAACAATGAGTAAATTGCACTCCAGCATCAGCTTGAACCAGGGCATTGTTAGTAGCAACATTCATTTGAAAAGCATACCAGATGGGCTGAGGAAAGGTCAGTATGGTACTACTACGGTAACAATGGACAAAGCTCATAAACTGGTGGTAGAAATAGTTGACCTGAGACTACAGGAGCTTTGCAGAACAGGCTATGAGACTCTTTAATCATGTTTTTTTTTTTTTTGTTTTGTTTTGTTTTGTTTTGTTTTCCTTTTAAACTCATGTTGAAGAACTATATTATCAAAATATTTTACAGCATTCTTTGCCTCATCACAGTCCACAAAAGAGTAAAAGGCACACAACACTACTGAAACTACAAATAAGTATGGATAGACTTTGGTATGGACATCTGCACATTGAGAATTATTACTGCATTTAATTGTATCTTCTATGACTCTACAGTTTTCTATGGTATTTGACAAACTGCTTAACATCTGAACCAGTCACAGTCTGAAAGGTTCTTGAGCTAACTTTAAACTTTTTTTTTAAAAAAAAAAAAAAAAAAAAAAAAAAACACGGGTATTTGCATAACATTATAGTAATAGATATACTTTACTATATTGAACATATTTCAAGGTTAGTAAGAAGTTCTGGTAAAATGATATTCTGAAGATACCACATCACATGTTACTGAAACCAAAAAAAAAGGGGAGGAGGAACATACCCCTGTGAGCTCATAAACCAACAAAGATAACACTATACAACATTCTTATGTCTATTCAAAGTAGGGGTGGTTCTCAGAACACATTTTTGTGAAATTCAGTTGGGTATCCTGTACTGCTCATTACAATCTCCCTTTCCACTTACATGTTGATCCCTTTTATAAGAGGCTGTGGGTTGTTGGGAGATAAATATTAAGCAAGTTTGCTGTCTAATCCAAATGATTTTCTAGAATTTGTTTTTCAGAGGAGACTGACATATCACACACTCCTCATTGGTATCTAATGTAAGGTCAAATTCCTGTAGCCCACATTTTGCTCATCTGCTTTCCTTTAGCTGCCTAACCGTTACTGAGATCTCTTTCTGTACTTTTTCTGTCTCTTTGGGTACTGCTCAATGGATTGTCTTCAAGGGACACCTCCATTTACCCCTGTATACAGAGCATTTGTTTTCAGGCACTGCCTCCCTTTCTGATGCCCAGCTCTGCTTTTCTGCATGGCATCCTTATGTCAGATTAAAGAGGATGAGGCGTGGCAGCACTGCCTCTTTCCAGTGCTACCATTAAGGATGCAGAAGGACAGTCTTCCAACTTTCCACAGAGCTAGGGGCCACAGGGAAGGAAGTTTTTCAGTTTTATAGAAGAGCAATCAAAGTATTGCTTGAACAGGAGGCTGCAGGGAAGGGCAGTGAAAGAGTCACTTTCTCATAAAGGGGAAGAAATGTAATTAGCAGACAGCTTTACTGTCTGCAAACCGTTACAGGATTAGCTGTTAACACAGTATTTCTGAGTTCTGCTATCAACTCAAATTAAGAACATGCATTTACAAGAACACATCATCTTTAGAAACTATTTTGTTGATGACCTGAAAACCTGATCAGAGAAATGACTAGTTTGTGAGGAATTTTTCCTGTATGTTTTTTTCCTGAGGATATTCCTCACTATTATCAATATATGATTAGTTGTGTTAGATCATTCAAGTGTGTGGTAGGTAGTGATTATTTAATATCATTGGGGAATTTCACACAATGGAAAAAGTGTATCATGTTTCAGAAGAGTTTCTTTTACTGGCAGAGAGTACTTACTGTGGTCATAGTGGAGACGTGTCAACCACACATGTGATTTTGCTCACCTCTGGATATAGAACCATTCAGCTGGTGAATTTTAGACTGCAGGGAATTTATTTCTCATTATGACTTGAACAAGACTGGGCCTGGTTAAAGGCTAGATGAGGATCTTACAGGAAAGTTTCTTTCAAGGTCAAGTCTTGTTAATAGAAACTATAATTGCTTAATGATTTTCCACGCAGGTTTCTAAACTGTACAGTACAGAGAGGTGTATATAACCAATAGGGTATCTTCATGGGCTGAAACAATTCCTTATAGGAACCTAGGTGGCCTTTCAAAAATACATTTTATTTTCCTAGGACAATAGCCTTGTTGAATAAAAGTCATAATATTATTAAGACGGGTATAAGCACGCTGCTTTTGTCACATGCAGCAACGTCTTACGACTTGGTTGTATATTACAAACACTGTGTTTGGGTTGACGGCTCCTTTTTAGAGCAGCTGCTTCTATGTACTGTAGCTTGTAGGCTATGAGGCTTTTTTATTTTTTTAGATTTTACAAAGTACTTAGAAAAGCACTGTAGGTATAGAAGTATTTCAGAGAAAATTTGATGGCAGCATGAGGATTTTGTTGAAATAAAATTTGTTGAAATAAAAATAAAAATAATTAAAAAAAAAAAAACAGCGAGCCCAGGTTTTCCATCCCACATAAGGGTGTCATCTGTATAACTGCATGGGCTTTGTAATAAAATTATTTAAAATCTGTTTTTTACAGCAGCTCAGTAAAAGGTTAACTCTGCAGGGCTACATGTGCTTATGGTTCAGAAGTGTAGACTTTTGGAAGCAATGTTTTTCTCTGTAAAGATGAAGAGGGTTAATGCTAAAATATTTAGGGGATAATGTGACAAATGTCAATGTCAGCTTATGGCAGTAACATGCAGGTTTAAAAAAAAGGCTACATGTAAACCATGTAGCAGTGACACATCCACTGAAAAAAAGAGGGGGTGGGGAGGAATGGTTTTTTACATTAGAAAATTTCTGAATGGGTACTTCTTAGTCTTTCAAAGCTATTAGATTTTTTTTTTAGGCTCAACTCATAGCCCATTAAGCCTTATAGACAACTATCTCCAGATCATCTTCTGTGTATTTTTAGCAACACTTTCAATCATACATTTTATTTTCCACTAGTACTTTGTACTTTATTTTCCACTAGTACTTTGTATTCTACCATAGCATTTCTAAACAGAACCAGTATCTCCAGAGATGCATCATTTAAAGAAATTTCTTTTTTTAAAAAAAATAAAAAATAAAAAAATAAAATAAAACAAGCTTTAAAACAACTGGTATAAGTATAATCTTAGGGACAGGTGTCTACTTGGGTTATCAAATGCAAATATGTGTTTGATTCTTATCTACCATTTGTCAACACGAATACCATAGTCACAAGGCAATGTCGTACCCAAACCATGTGCCTGCTTCCAGGTGGAAAGAATGACTCACATATATCAATCTTTTTCTAGATATCACAATGGAACAAATACACACAGGTGTCACTACCCTGTACCATTATGTTCCTCTCACTTAGAATTCCAGCCAAGAAATAGCAAACTTCACCCTTGGAGAGACTCATAAATAGTTAAGTACCCTCTATCAACAAAGGATAAAAGGGAAAAATAACCAATAAAACTACATAATGAACAACTACTGAACAAACAGAGCTATAGCACTCAAACACAGTCAAGTTATTGCCTAGGCTATTACAAGGATTTTACAGTAATATCATTTGATTTTCTAGCTCCACAGCAATTATATCAAAGGTCTTTTGGTCTTTTACTCTTTTCAGTTGTGTATCATTGTTTTAAAATAAATTCTGTTATGAAGTCCAGGATGGGAAGGAACAACAAGAAGTTGTTCAAGGTCACAGATAATGATGTTTGATAGCATGTTTATAAATTTTGTTATCTTCTAACTCCTGGAAGTCAACTGATGATATATTCTGCTTCCTATGCAAAGAATACAGTAAAATACAACATATTTTGTCACTACAGATAAGGGAAGCTCAACTTCTTGATTCTAGATGCAAATTGGAATTCGCACAGTTCAGGTTAAATTGACTTTGGCTTCATCTCACAACATCTGAAATCATACTGCAGTTCTCCGGTGCTTTTAGGACATAATTAGATAAATTCATAGATTAAGCTGCTCCTGGCAGTAGTTGCTCTTCTGTGAATAGTGAACCAATTCCACAGCACATTGAAATACAAACTGTAGTTGCAATACCAAGTTGGCAATGCATCTTTGCTGTCAATTGTTGTGTGCCATATGGACCCACTTAAGCCTCTTCCTCTTTTGGCTCTTGAAGAGAAGGCAGCCATTGTGGCCAGTCATGAGGTCAGTTTGGAAACCAAATGGTCCAGGTGCAAAAACTTCAGCAGGGACATCTGCATCCATGACTGGTTTTTTGGCTAGATTTATCTATGTCCATATTTAGACATGATATCTGCCTTGCGTAATGTTACCATTTTCTGCCAAATAGACCCCAATAAGTCTGTTCTAATTTGTATTGTAAGTGATCACAAAATAAACCCAGTATCTCGCTATTTTTTGCATCCTATTCTACTCTTTACTTAAAATATGAAAAGAGCTAACATTCTTTTTTCAGACTGCTTATTCTATCAGATAATGCACATGGAAGTTCAGGTGAAGGTTCTAACAAACTCATATGTGGATATTAATAATTTCTTTTTTAAAAGTTAATGCCAGCCACCAAGGAAAGTTGAGATACTCAGAGGAAAGATCAGAAGTATAATTATAGCGATATTGATACAGCTACAGCCTCATACTTTTTACAAAATGCAAATACTTTATCCTTTGATACACAATTCTTAAAAAGACTAGATAGATGCATTTTAATCAAGCTTATTTTGTGCTCAACAGTATCAGAGTTAACAAATATCTAATGGATGTGTAAGTCGTACTTACATTTCCTGCTACAATTCTCTCAAAGGCCCAGATAATCATACTGGTCTCTTCTCACTTCAAAAAAAAAAAAAAAAAAAATGTTTTCTGAAATTTAAAAAAAAAAAAAATCATTCAGATTCTATTATCATTGCAGGGCTGTAATGCTATTTGAAGAGCAAGCAAAGTGCATTCTAAAATAACTCATGCATTTCATCTATTAATATTGTTCTGTTGGTACAAGATTTTCAGTTTGTCACTCTTAAAACAACACATCAAATTTAACCTTCAGTCTGGACAAAGTACAGATAAAGAGTACCTGTGCAAAATCTCAATAAAGAGTCTGACCTACCATTGTACTGTTCGACTTTGATACTGTTCTAACAGCATGCAATGCAAGAATCAAGGCATCATGAATCAAGGTCACAATATTTGCCAAAGACTTTCTAAAATTACATTTTTAAAAAAGAATTCTCTCATAAAATATGCAAAAGGTATATATTTCTATTTATATACAAAAATCAAAAGCTTAGATATGCCATATACCAGAATTCTTCTAGTTTCATTACTCTAATATATAGTATACTTCTGTTTTATATTATACTTTGTTACAGCTTTCTTAGTTTTAAAATGGATTAAACCAATCCTCTTTTTATTTTGATCTGGGGAAAAGCACATCTCTCTCTCTAATGTAATTAATCCCTGCCCTGCTTTCCCTCTATCTTTTGTGCCAAACTGTTACACAAACCACCCCTGGGTTATTTCTCCCAAGGTAACTTGAGTCCACTGGACATAGAATCTACAGACAAATCTGACATGACCCAAAATTACTAAAGTTATACAAATGTATTACAGGACTAAGCAGCTTTGTAACAGGCTCTTCAGCCTGGAGTAAACTGCACTGAAATGAAGACCTAAAGGCAAATAAAAATGCTGATTAGGAGCTGCATGCTGGTAGAAGTAGCTCTCAATTTTTAATTTTACTTTGCAAAACACAGTGCCAAACTCCTTGCTACGGGTTAGCTTTGAGCCTCTGCCGCAGTGGTCTGAACTCTATCTACAGGCCTTCAAGAAACTACTGATCAGCAGAATAAATAAATAAATAAATAGATAAAATGTTGTAGTATGCTGTCTCCAGAACAAATCTGCAAGAATGTTTTTTCTCCCAGAAAAGAAGGTGACAATCTGGAATGCTAGTGAACTGGCTGTTATTTGACATTGAGCCTTTGTCAAGTGACTGACAATAGGTTTCAGAAATATGTGAGCAGTAGCAGATGCACACAAGCCTTTGGAGAGCCCTAGAATTTAGTTGTAGGTATTTCATACCAGAAATCCAGGATTCCATCCAGGAAATGATTTAGAATTCCAGACACATGCACTACTCTGATTGGCATCTCAATAATGCCTAAGAAACACACAGGTTTCTTTGCTTGATTTTCATGTATGGATTCTGTCTCATATTAGTAATGAGCTGTTCCATTCCCGCCAGTGCATCTCAAGGCTGTACTGCACTCCTTCAATGATCACAGTGTCTCAGCTTGAGATTCATGCTTTAAAATATCACTAGAAGTGCGCAGCAGTTACCTAATTTAGGTATTTGCATGGACTATGTATAAATACATGCCTACGTATGCTGTATATGTGCATGCTACTTGGTTTCTTTTCCTTTTTGTACTAATAAATATGTAACAAAACTATCTGTAACTCCAGTTTTAAAAAAAAAATTGCTAGATGCCTCCTTTGCATTGTATCAAAGACCAAAAATAATTTTCTTATGTAGTTATCTTTAGGTAACAATGCAGAAACAGTGTGATCCTGATAATATGTTGAAATGCAAAGATCACATTCAGCTTTGTTGAGCTAATAACAGTTCTAGCAAGCAAACTCAGCACAATTTTTCCAATACGGCTTACAAATGTTATCAGAGTTCCCTCCTAAGCTGCACACATGAAGATGTATGTGATGGCCATACCATCTCTACAGTATCAGCCCTGCCAAAAGATACTGGCTAGAAGCCAAAGTCACAGCCTGCTCTCTAATGAAAACAGAAGAGAGATGATAAGAGAAGCCAAGGCGTTGGAATCAACACCAAACATACAAGCATAAATCTTCACAAAGGCAATGGCTTAGACTTGTTTGTTCTGTTTACTTCTAAAGTTTTTAAGTATGGCCACCATACTTAATCCACCCATTTCACACTGGCTTCAGACATCTGGAACTACTACTGGGGAAGAAAAAAATAATAATAATAATAACAAACCTCACAAAAAATACAGAATACTACTGGTGCCTTTACATTTCCTAGAAAACTGATAAAGAAATGGAACGTGACACCTTCCAGAATATACCCCATGATGGGCTTTAGTTATAGCCACATCCTTGAAGATGATCTATGAGGCTTCTCCCTTTTCCTACTGTCCTTTTGTTATCACGTTCTCAGCTGGGACACCTACACACAGCCAACCAGACATAACTAGGTTGTAACTAGGAGTCTTCACTCCCCCTACCCCAACAAATACACAGACTATGAGCATTTAGCTGGCTAACCTGTACCTGTTTGGAAAAACAAGATGTTTATTCAAAGATATAAAGCAAATATCAACTTATATTATAAATTATTAACATCATGTTTAATTCTGTTTTAAATTTGCATTTGTCAAATCATTACAGTGTCCCTTTGAGTGGTTCAACCTTACCTATAACTGGAAAAACATAGACAAACATCAAGCTCCTCTAAGTCTTCATGATCTCAGCATTAATACAGCAAATTTACATTTGTTAACTTGATAGATGAATTCTTCCATCTGAAGAGAAAACGTGGGACAAATGGCAATGAAACAACCTATAAATTTATTCTTAAAATACTTATAAAAGCAGTACTGTATTTGATCATACCAAAACAGAAGTTATTGTCATGTTCTTAGTAAGACTAAACATATATCAAGCTTAAAGGAAATCTCTCTACATCAGACTCAGATTCTACAAGAGGCTGTCAGCACAAATGTAAAGGATTTGGGGTTTTGAGATAAACCAGCCTTGAATAATAATCTTCTGATAAACTTAAAATTCCAGATGTTCTTTGTAGGTTCCAGACAACAGCTGTATTCTTACAGCATCATGAAGAGGTATCTGACCTGTTTTTAACAGGGAATGTAGGTAACCCAGCACAAATATTTTTTAAGAGAAGAACTTGACATATCCTAGGAGGTTATATCACAATCTCCTTCTATGGTTCTCAGAATATTTTAATGGGCATTTGTTAAGTAACACAATAATTTAAAGGCAATTTTGTAATTTACTTAGCCTTTTTAAAGTGAACAAGATGCATTCTTCCAATTTACTACCTCTGTGATAATGTTCAGGGCTAAACAGTGTTTTTAGCCTAAAAGTAAGCCTCCAGATTCTTACACTAGCACTGTTTTTTGACAAGTTCCTAATTAAGTGAACTCTTTGATACTGTAAGCTATAGCAGATCAACTACATAAAATGAGATGTCACATCTTCCCCATACATCAGGCATAACGCTACTATTTTCATCGGATCTTTACAAGACATCAGATATGTTAATATTTATGGAGTATACACCAAGGAATACTGCTAGAATTAATAAATAATAAAGCTAATATTTTTTGCAAAAATAAATCATCAGATATCTCATTATAAACTGGATGTCTTCAGCTGTAGATAATTTAGTACAGTAATAAATAACAAGAGAACACAGTGCTGATGGAATTATATTCCATTATTCAAAATATCTTGCTACTCATAAGAATGTATTCTTTTGTTTCCAAAATCATGGAGATAGAGCTGGTTTAAAATTGAGGGTACTTTCAAACAAATAAAATGTGGTTGCCTCTAATGTGCCAGCTAGGCATTATTGAATAGATTTATATAAGACATACTGCTTCTCAAATGTACTTCAGATTCATCCTGGGATGTGTCTTTGGCAAGATGTAGCTCAAAAAAAAAGTCTAGCCCATTGTTCCTATTGTCTCAGCTCTAATGGACTTCTTTCTTGAACAAAGTGCTATCTACAGATCTCAGGGTTGCCACTTAGTCTCACCTGCAGTATTCACAAAATTCAGGCATAACATTTGCAGTCCCCAAAGAGGTACAGATATCACAAAAAGGGGTGCAGCTTGTTTTCGAGCAACTATGAACAAATTCTTGGGAAGGTTTTATAAAGACCTTGCACAAAAGTTTGTTGCGCCTCCAGTATGACAAAACCAAATAAAAGCATTTGGTGTTTGTTGATGTTTGCATTCAACACTCTTAATAACTTTGTCTCATCTGTGCTGTAAGCTATTCCTACAGTTCAATTCTGTAAAATCACTGCCTAACTTGTGCAGTGTAGTCTGTCAATCCAGCAAGACTATGTGCCATCTTCAATGTCCTACCGAGTGCTGTGGGCTTGGCCCCTTCACTGCAGAGCTAGGCTTTCCACAGAGGGCTAGAGAAAAAGTATCGGGTTTTCACTGAAAGTCACAGGGAAGTGATGCTGAACTCCAGCAGACCTCCTCATTTTTAAAATCCCTGCCTATTCTCCTTGACATGGGACACATCTTCATTCTCTTTTTAATCTATGCCTGGTATGTATTGTACAAGCGTTAATTAACTGATAGCTACATAATTAAGAAAATGTGGCCATGGATCATTATAATTTAGTTTCAGACACTGACAACCATAATTGAAATACAATTCTAAAACTGCAACTTGCTGCCAAGCACAACAGAAATAGGAATATAAACATGAGGTTATGATTAAAACTCCAGAACCTTCAAAAGCAAGTCATGGCTCTGTTGCTTTATTTTCCTGTGCCTCTCTTCCTCTTTCTGTGGATTTCCTAATCTATACACAGTACATGACAGATTTACACAGGATTCTAGTGAATCACTAAGCCCAGTCTATTATTGAATTTCTCCGTATGTGACTTAGTGAACTGGTTTTATGTTAAAATTACATTTAAAAAGATAAGCCTAGACACTTTTTCAGCCCACAACAGATAACTTCACAATGTATTGTTTAGTATTCTGTGTCTCCATCTAAACGACTAGGTGATGATTTGTTTAAGCTTTAGGGGGTTTTAAATATATACTGATCAAATATTATGTAGAACAGCTTACAGGGAAATTATACATAAAATCGATGTTTAATTGATTAATTTACAAGTCAGGGACTTTTGAGACTAGAAGCAAATATAAAGTGGAAGGCATAAACTAAATTATCCACCAGGTGGGTTCCAATACGTTTCTATGTCTGCGAACTTAAAATCCTGGCAACACAAGCAGTAATGTCACAACAGAGGGTGTAACACTACCTAGTCAATAGGAAAGGAACAGAATGTTATTTACTTAAATTGCCATTGTTTTCAGTAGCGCTGTGGCGATTTACACACAGTGAGGACGTGGTTCTCAGGAATCTACAACATACCTCCCTTTTTATCATCATTTACTAGGTTCAGATTTGCTTTTTTTAGCCTATTGTAGTCACACTGGCAGGATGGGAAAGAAAGCAACCCATTTACACTGAATTTTAATGATATTATTATGCAGATGAGCCAAACTGCTCTATATCCAAGAAAAACTTCTAAGCCAAGTTTACAGTGAGCATAAAAGGAACAAAATCATAGTTTTTTAGTACCGAGCTCCTAGAGATGGCCAATACCCCTATTAGTCTCCTGTACAGCCCTCTACTCAATACTCCTGGTGCAGCGACAATATGGTCAGTGGGACAAGAAAGACATTGAGAGCATTAGGGAAGCAGAAGAGAAATGGGCAGAGAAATAAAAAAATAATTAAAGTATATATATAAAAAAAGCATTTTGCTTATTCTCTTTATGCTGTAGGCTGCATACAATGTGATTACAGGGACTTCCAGAGCTACTTTCAGTGCTCAGGAAACAAAAAGGGGTCCATAAACAAGGCTCTGAGTCACTGACCGTTTTCATTGTTCCTTTATTTGCCGTTGGACTCAACCCAGCACGGAGTGATGATGCAAAACATTGATTCCCACATTCAGAATCTGGATCTAGCTTTTGGGATCCCTAGTTTCCATCCTTCCACATTTGAGGTTTGAAGTTCTCTACGCTGAAATACATAGCCTGTAGCAGAAAAATGTGATGCCTTATTCAGAGGGATACCTTTCCTACTACAAGCATTCAAAGACCGTTTGAACCCTATCCTGCAAACACCTGTGTGTAACTTTACGCACACTGAAATCAACAGAGCAGGCAAAACACAAGGTTACACAAGTGAGTGGTGTGGGAGTGGGGCTTTAGGCATTACACATCTGCTTCTTTCCAAAAGGTAGGATGAAGTAAATCCTGTTTTCCACCTGTGAATTGGGTGAAGAATAGAAGTCAGGGGAGCAAACATCCTAAAAAACTTATTTTTATGGGGAAATTATGGGGAAAATATAGGTTCATTTGTCCTTTTCTTTTCTTTTCTTTTCTTTTTTTTTTAATATCAAAGTGGTTATTTTATGCATTTTTTAATGTAGGAATTCTGTGAGTTTATCCAAGGTAAGTATGCAAGCATTAAGAACATAAGAACATGGACATTGTTTGGGATTAAATTAAAACCATTTGCCTTATGCATGCTCATTTCCTTTTTTACTACTCAATTCCCCTATGATGCCATCTGATCACTTCTTGAATGTCCCCTGTGCTTTTGCCTTAACAATCTTGCCTGGTAGGCCATTCCACACATTTGTGATTCTCGGCATGAAAAAAATGCTTCCTGACATCTGTTCTGAATTTGTTTCTCTTTAATTTCCATTTATGCTTCCTTATCCTAACATCTGTGTCATTCTGAAAACGGTAATTCAGATTGACGTTATCTGTGCCATTTAAGATTTTACATTCCCTAGCTGAAAGCTACTCGTAACCACGTAGTGTTTTTGTAGTTCTTATTGATAGTTAGTTTAGAAACAATTCCTAGTTGTAATTCTTATGTTTTAGGCTATACTTCAGCTTTGTTGTTGGATTTTTATTCTCTTCTCGGGCACATTTCTTTCGGATTGAGGGCTAGCACTGTACTCAGTGGACCAATTTCAGCCCATAGGTCTTTCCCACAGCTGTCGTATAGGAGGAAAACAAGTAGAATTTGGCCCAATAAGCTTAATACGGGTATCAAGAGGATTGTATATTATGCTAATTCCTGCTGTGGGTTTATAGTGTGCCTTTGGTAGCTCTACAAATCCTGCACTTAGGAAACATTTCAATTGTTTCTCTCTATGGCTTAGATATAGAAACAAGTTGAACTCATCGAATATTAAGTTCTGATAATTTCACCCCACTTTGTCCAAACAGCCAGAGAGGTGAAAAGATTAACAAAACTACACTTAAGGTTCTCCCGGTCTACAAAAGAATTTGGGGCTACTTTTTCTATTTCTTCAAATCCCTAAGTCTGGGACTCAACTATATGGTTCTACCTGCCCTTAATGAAACAAATTAATTCCAAGATATGAACTGTCATACTGCCTAGACTCACATCAAGCAAAGCAATTAACAGCATATTTAAAAGCAATTGGAAAACAGTCCCACTTTATACGGCTTGCAATTATGATTCGGAGTTTAAAACGTAACAGAATTTTTTCTAATACCAGAAAAAAAATGAACTAAAACAAAGCTATATGGTAGCTGATCACAGAGTCTGGGCTAGAGGTTCAAGCTGGAGAATATAAACATTAACTATTGATCCCTTTTTTATGGTAGCAAAGAGATATAGTTCATAGAGAGCTGTCTCGCATCATTAACCAAGGTTTATCCCTCTGCTTCCGAAGTACAAAAATTACTTAGATTTTCTGAAATTATCAAAGGACGTGGTACTTCAGGTATTTTTATTCTAACTTATTCGTGACTATTGAACTAGTACCTCCAGCATGTGTCCCGAAGGTGCTAGGGAATGATTAAATTGGTACTGCATAGAAAGGTTCAAGCAATAATTGCTAGCACTTGGCTGCCCTACCTAAATTCCCCCCAAAGTATAACCTTTTACAGTTCATTCAAGTTTCAGTATCAAGTTCATAGTTTTCTGCCTGGATATGAACAGATGACACACTTAAAAGTATCATTATTACATTTAATCCCTGTAACAGGATAAGAAAATTAGAAGTGTTTCTCTATACTTAGAATGAGTGGATGTTCTATCTAGGTGACATAGGCCTTTGTAATGGAAAGCTGCATGTCCATCATTTAGAAATTGTTTATTCTAGATTGAAAAAAAAAAATAAAGGTGGCAATTTTATTTTTTTAAAGGTTTGTCTTGATTCATTCATCTAGATTAAGTGATTAAGTAGGGGATTCTGAAATACTTAAATGTGATCCAGTTTATGCCATGAGAATACATCCAATTAGAGTAAAAAAAAAAAAAAAAAAAAAAAAAAAAAAAAACATGGTAGAGGTGTATGTGTGCGTGTAGGAGGGCAGACCAACTTTAAAAAATGAGACATTCAAGAAGTAGCATGTCACCTAAATATCAAAGTAAAAATCCTGCTCTTTGTAGCCGGCAGAGAACTCCTTATTGAACACACTGTTAGTGGAAAGGTGGAACAGGAAGGAACTGATCTCAATATCAGTTTTAATTAAAGGGCGGGAGGGAAGAATTTTACTATATCATATTATTTACAGCTAGCCCAGTAGCTAGATTATTTTCCTTTAAACAGGGATTGCAAACAGCAAATGCTGCAGTCTAATTACTCCTGCTAAAAAGTATAAAGTTTTGTGGTTTTGTTTTGTTTTTCTTTAAACAGTCCTCGATGTTATCTGAAGTAAAATGAGACAGCTATTTTACATCATGTTGTTCAGGTTGCATACTTTAGGCAGGAAACAAAGGCATTTTCACAAAATGTTTGATATTCTGGGACATACTAGAAATTCCTGTACTTCCAAGTCATGCTTCCTGTCTTACAAAACAGGCCTGGGCTACTGACCGTGCTCTCACTAAGCCTCTTCCCTGGTAAAAAGGTAAGTTTCTTTCATGGTTATATCATTTTAAAGCCTATTCAGATGTGATAACATTTTTGCTCCTGTATCTTGGCAACATGATTTATTCCGTTAACACTGAGTGTTGCAGTCTCAAAAAGCTGTACCATCTGGGTTGAATTAATAGCCTACCCAGAGAAATAAATGAGAATGGTCTGCTATAATTAACATGTAGGTAAAGTATATTTAACAGATTATTATAATTAATATGTCAGTTACTGATTTCATGCTAAACAGAGTTGTGAACACAAGATATTAAGATTAGTTACCCTCTCTGTATGCGCTTTGAAAAAATGCAATGGAAGAACAGATCCACAGAATCAATAAAATTGACCTTAACGTTAGGAATATCAGATATGAAATTTTAAGCAGAGAGGCAGTGTAAGGTGTTATGGAACAGCAGGAGGAAATCACTGGTTACAGGAATTCAGAATGAATACCCATAAAAGTCAAATCTGACTCTAAAAAACAAGAACAACAACAACAACAAAATGCAGGAGTGGTACAAATACTACTGAAGGCATCCGTCTGTAAAGACTGACGTGGCAGATCTGTTTCTTAAAGATGTCTTGGTTTATAGAACATAAAGTGTAGGATACATTAGACAGCCAACAAGGGATGTGGATCTGATCAAAATTCCATCATTCATCCACACATAAAAACATTTGTGTGTTTTTTGGTAGGCTTTTCATAAAACACAAATGTTAGCTAAGTTTTCACAGGTTACCCTAAGTCCAGTGGTTGTTAGAGTGACTTCCACAATAACATCCATCCCCCAAGAACATAAAGCTCCATTTCTTCAGCTACCCCACAAAATATGGGGTACCCCACTTTGTTCAGGGTCTTAGGGACCTTTTTGGCAGAACTGAGTATAATGATATTGCCAAGAGCTATCAGGCAAACAATTATAACTTCAC
Organism: Oxyura jamaicensis; assembly: GCF_011077185.1. Lineage (NCBI taxonomy): Eukaryota > Metazoa > Chordata > Aves > Anseriformes > Anatidae > Oxyura > Oxyura jamaicensis. The sequence goes on along the minus strand of NC_048903.1, from coordinate 4,934,055 downwards.
AATTAATAGTGTACATCTTTATTATTGCATTGTAAGAAATCTGGAAATATACAGACCTGAAGACTAATATTTGAAGATAATCCCACTCCTTAGCACACAGAAGAAAAAAAAAAAAAAAAAAAGGCTAAAAAGGCTTCCAACTGCACTCCTCACCCAGCCAGCACTGCATAATTAGTGCTTTTGTGTTTCCAGATTATCTTTAAACTGATGTTATTATAAATCTTGTTTATTACTGAAAAGACTAAGGGTCATTTGACAATGGTGTTAGGCACAGTACAAACAAAATATGTAGGAGAATCCATTCTACACGGCTTGCAATTTAAATAGAGAAGACAAAGAGGAGATGAAAGGGACAAATTAAATTCAAATGCAGTTAGAGAGCCAGGGGAATTCCCTGCTTTATCCCGACTTTCACTTTATGCACAGGCACAAAAGTTAAATGAAATACAAGAGTAATATTTTTTAACACATTTGGGATGACAGAATCATGAAATACTTATAAACAAGGCAACAGATTAAGACAAAGAAACCTAAGCCAGACAATGCTATTCAGCACAGGTCTCTTAGAACAATAAGGAAAAATATATTGAAACTAAGGTTAAAATTTGTTTTTTAAAATAACAATATTTTGGTGGAAAAGATGATTAATCAGCAGAACTTTCTGCTAGTGGAACTCCTCCAGGATGCCAATAGGTTGTGGAAAACACCAAATGCAAGACTGGCAGGCTGACTGCAGGGAACATTTGGTGCTTATGGGATTTCACAATTAGATATCTGAAAAGGAATGCTACAGTATTCTACAGTAATTGTCACAATTTAAATAATTACTTTAGCCGATTTCTATAGATTAAGAAATCAAATCAGCCAAAGGGATAATTACAGGCATGGCAGAAGGTTTCAATAGCATCTAGCTTGAGATTAAGATAAAGGGCAACCCTTCTGCATTGCTTTCACCTTCATGCCCACCACCATGATGCCATTAATACCCCCCAACACTCGCAAGACTCATTTCTAGGTACAAGAAATAATCCAAAACAGTTATATTCCCAGCTCAAACTCACATTCTATTGTGAAATACATCACATTTAAGTTCTGCAGAGTAATTTGACCTTAACATTACCAAAGCAACAATTAGGATTTCTGAGAATCAAATATGTTTTCTGATTCATGCTTTACCCTAGAAAATCTGATCTTTGTCTGACAATTTTAAGCAAGGTGGATCTACAATCTGTTCCAAAGCCATAAATCCACATTTCTTTAACTGTCCAGAATCTTCTTTGTACAAAATAACATACTTGTGGGAAAAGAAGTCAGGATCTTTTAAGAACTGTTCTTGTACCTTCTGGAAGGATATTAATGTTGCTAACAATTCTCACTGGATATCTCCCTTCCTGCACTATAGGTGGAGATTTAAAATAAATTATTCTGAAATTTTATGCTCTCACAATATCATTTCTGCATAAAATTGGAGTGTATACCATAAACAGTTCTTTATTTAAATTGTCTTTATATATAAATTTAATGTTATCAGAAAGGTTCTACAAGAATACCCCTGACACTAATGCAGATTTAACATATTGTAACAGTCACCAGCACGTGCCCCTTAATATACATGGGACATTGGATTAGGGAAGCAGAGCGGTATTTGGCAGGAGGAAGGATTCACATATAATGATCATATAATCCCATAAATGAGTTTACAGACAGATCTCGGAGCCCCACTACTTCACTCTGTTTTGTTTCCTTGGTGGCTGGACAACTTCCTACATTAAGTGGTAGCTAGAAAAAGCTATGAAAATATTTGCTTGATAGTATGCGACTACCACCTTCTTCACAAATTCAGCATTTCTTAGATAAATGTGTTTCTTGCATTTTAAATAGAAAATGAAAAGATGTACTAAGTTCTATCTTTCCAAGAGTATTCTCGAATAGGTGACCTATGTGCTTCCTACTGTATTTAACTCATGCATTACAGGATCTTACAAGCTTGATGCTAAATGAAAGGCTTTTCTAGCTGGCTGATATCTATTTATTTGCACAGCATCCCAGGTCTACAAGGTACCTTGCAACAAGTGAAAAATGCTAAACAAAGAACATTATTGCTTTCCTGAGGATATTATATATGGAGAGCGGCTAAAAGGCAAAGAGCAGCTACTTAACAATTCTCTCCAGTAAACAAATGCAGGGGAAGGTCATGATATTGAGCAATATTGTTATCAAGTGCCTGGGACTCATGCACCTGAGTATTCTTTTTGGAAAACAGCTAGTTTACATAAAGGAAATACCTGCATGTCTTCTGGTCTGAAGTGAGTTTCAGCAGGCAGGTAGGGAAGGTAGTGTTACAGTTCCATGTGGGCCAGACATTGGAAGCTTATTCATAACAGAAATGCTTTCTGGATGTTAAAGAGTCAATACTATGTGCTTGCAGTGCATTTCCTTTTCAGGAAGAGGTAAGAATGATAATTTCAGTGTGGGCTACTGGCTGAGTCATACTATAAAGTACACACTTTTCATTTTCTTTTTTACTGTACCATACATTAGATACATGCACTTAATTTAGTTATCGGTGCATATGGAAGTGTCATTACATGCCATACAGGCAATGGTCCACAAGTGACCAGGGCTGTCTTTTGGCATAGTGGGAACCCCCACCCTAAAAGTTCCATTTCTTCAATGAAATCCTTTCCAGAGATTCTAAGGCACTTTTTCTGTCAGGTCTTATTCTCCATTAAAACGATAAGCATGTAATATATACTAGGGAATATTTTTAACAGTATTTTCTTCTAGGGAAAAAAAAAAAAAAAAAAAAAGGCCTATCTGTGGTCTTATAGAAATCCAATGTCAAAAAAAAACATATATCCTCACCTGAAAAAGCCACACAGATGAGTTTGTTCCACAGCCAACACCTCCTTTTAAAAAGTGGAGAAGTATTATCCTAAATCAAGAATTGAAAGGGTCACGTTACAATCCACACAGGGGACAGTTCCAGTATAATTAAATAATATACAACACAACCATGTGTGCTACAGGAGCAGTCCTCCTGGAACAAGGACAATATACATCTGGGGAAAATAAGATTTATTCACAAAGAATTCTCCAAGAGACATCAATCTAAATGAACAACAAGAAGAGCAGGTGAACAAAATAAGGAAGCAAAGGAGAACAAGGAAACATGAGAAGCAGCACGATAAACTTCGGTCACAGCCCACAGCCTGCTTAAGCACCGCAAGCTCATCAAGAGCTTAGACAGGCTTTGGTTAAGCAGGACCAAGCTTTATGGCTTTACTTCGGCCACTGGAGGGCTCTTACATGTTTTCCATGAACACCTTGGTGAAGAATCAATATTGCAAGTGTTCTTGCTAATAGTTTCCCAAGTTGCTATCATGACCAGCATGCCAGTGCAATTTCATGCAAATCAGATTCAGTTTAAAGTGCTTTTAATTTATCTGCAATTAAAAGGTGAAAAAAAAAAAAAAAAAAAAAGAAGAAGAAAAAACCCTCTCAAGTAGAGGCTATCCATTTCTTCATAAATAGGACACCTTTTCAGAGACTCTCTTTTGTATGTAGTGGTAGGAATGAGATCAGTACAAAACACAAAAGGAATAAGGTATCAGTGCTTGGTATTGTGAGGGCATTACCCGGATTCCCCGTCAAGTTTCAGTCCTGCACAAGCAATAATAACCATTACTGGGCTTTTTGGTTTTCAGTCACTGCTGTGACTCTCAATGCAATGAATACAACAGAAAACATTTCAAAATTGCTCATAAAAATCTTTTATTTTTCCACCTTTGAAGAAGTGTTGGGAGAGTTTCTGACAAAAGAAGGAAGTAATTTCAGTGAAAGGGATAATGAGAAGTATGTTGAAAGAGAAAGAGTATAGAGGGCAGGAAATGCAACAATAAAGTTCAATTAAATTATAGAACAAACTCCAGCAGTGAAGTATATGCTGATTTTTTTTTTTTCTTTACCTAAGAACAGACAGGAAAAGATCTATGTAGGTTATTGAAGATAAAAATATAACCATTGGATAATATATTGATCTTTGCCTCAAAAGCTGATGTTCTGCTGAATACCTCCCATTCTTTTCAACAATTCCCTTTTTGTAGCATTGCTGAGGAAACCAGAAGAAGTGCAATACATGGAGGATCTAAAGTAGCATCCCTCAGTCAGTGATGCTATTCATTTCATGTTATGGAGACCAACTGATGCCAAGGAATAAGGTGGTACCCTTGTGAGTGACACATGACACTGAAATCAGACCCCTCTGACATCAGAAGCCATTTCAAGCCACCTACCACCTTAACAGCCAGTGATCTCATTCTGATGTTTCCTTTAGTTCTTTGAGATCTAAGGGAGGGTGGGGAGAAAGGACTTAAAAAATCAAGATAACTGAAAGAAATCACTGTTTGTTTTAGTTGTTTTCTACTTTAGAAATGCAAGTATACATCAAAAAAACTCAAAGTTTCGGAAAATACACTTAAGGTCCCTACAAAACCTACCAGAAATGTTCCCAATGTTTTGTCTCTGCAAGTCCTTCTTAAACCCTAGGAGCAGCCTCCACGTTGCCGTAATTGTGACAACAGGATTTTGTCCTTAATTCTCTCATAGTGCGCTAGCTGGGAGGCAGGCTGGCGCTGTGGATCCCTGCGACACCCATGAGGTTTCACACACTTCCAGCTTTTCAGTAGGTGCTGCCCATGTGGCATGAAAGGTTACTTTAACTACTTGTGATCTTGTGAGGACAGAAGGACTTGTGTTAGCCAGGATAACGCCAATCCATAAATTAACTGCAAACAGAGCAACAAAAGCCTACAGGATGCTCTCTGCGTTGTGAATTTGCCACACACAAAATACCACAATGGCAACGTCAGTGCTCCGACCCAGCACTCCTGAGACAGGGAGACCTCTTAGCGTTGTGTAGAAGAGAACAGGTACAAGTCACACTTGATGCCCAGAATTAGGAGACACAAAGCAAACTAACTTCTGCCAGCTGTGCCGATCCACCCTAGGGAGGTACAGTGAGATATCTGCATTGCTAGCTGCCTGGCTATAGCTAAAAGCTCCAAAAGACAGGTCACTTCAACTGCAGTTTGGTTTTGAAACTGACTGAAGACTACGCTTTTCCCATATATTGGCCTTCATCTTTAAACCAATATACACACTAAGACCAACAGTTATATGTAGAGAGGGAAATCCAAACTGACTTTAAGATTAGTGCCTGGGCTTACTTCGTTTTCTTGGTTAAGCCAAAATTGCTATCCTCTTGATTTCCACAGCAGCTAAGGAACCTCTACTTTTAAGTGCCAGCACTTAATATATGGAACTGGTCATCCAAAAAAAATTAATATTGTAATTGAGCTGATCTCTGAGTGCAAAAGACTATATTTACAGTGCACTTGACAACGAAAATGAGTGTTTTGTAGGATTAGTGATTAATTCATAAGCATTATATGTATGGCTCACTGTCACTGTTTCCACTCGTGCAACCAAAGCAAGTCCACTGACACAGATTACCAGACTAGGGTTGAAAAGGCAAACCAGTGGTTAAAGGGTATTCAATATGGAGAATTAATCCTTTTACACACCTAGCTTTAAAAACAAAAACCGGTTTTCATTGCTTTTCTTTAGGGCAGAAGCATAAAATAAACAAAAACCTATAGAATGACCTTTAGAAGCATATTAAATGCATATATTGCTTGCAAATACTGGAAATGCGGTATATCGTCTTGTGGAGTTTCGATATGGGAAAATGTTTTTATATGTATACAATACAGGTACAGATACACATCTTTCCAAAAATACCTTAGCACAGAATTCTATATTAAAGTTAAAAAGCACTAATAGTGAAAATAGCTTCTATTTTTAATTTTCAAATTATAAAGTTGGCTTAGGTAAACATTTTCTCCTTAAAAAGGAATAATACATAATGACAGAGTGATAAGAGCATAACAAATTATAAAGGACATAAAAATAATTAACCTGTAGAAATTAAAACACTCAGTACTTCAGCACCTAGAATCCATTAAAAAGTGTTGGGACCACACTATGCAAAAAAGCAAAGAAAACAGTCACCAAGCTGACAGCCCTAATGTTTAATGTTCTTAGGCATTTTTTTTAAGTGTATTTGCTGATATTTGCAATTCTTACAATAAAAACTAATAAAACACATGAATATATGCATTTCTTTTATCCTGTGGTGCCAGGTCTGAATTGTTGATCACGTTGACTTCTCTCTGGCCTTCCACCCAACCTGAGAACAATAACCGGCAGCCGTGTCGTAGCCGTCAGCTGTAGCTGCAAGGTTAAGCAGCACGTCCCACTTGTTTCTTCATTTGAATAAATTAGCTCCTCTTCGAAGGAGCTGTTCTACTAAGGTGTGCAAGAAGTCTGCCTTGTATGAAGATATTTGGAATCAGAGAGCATATCTGCCTGTCTCCTGCTGGATACCCCGGCGAAGCCATCGGCACAGCCAGAGCCCTGGAGCACCGCGAGGCAGCCGCCTCTGGGGGCCCAGCAGCAGCACAGCTGCCTTGGCAGGCACCACTCCTTGCTAAGCAGTGCAAGCAAAGCCATAGCATTTCTGGTTCCCAGCAATAACTTGCTTAGTGTCAGTTTTCTTCTCTGTTTTTTAAACCTAATGTGATTTACTACCTTTTCTGCAAAGGACTGAACCATACTCTCCTCTACTAAGAAGCCTCAGCAACAAGGCCCCCAAAAATTCAGCTGTCACTGGCTGCTCCGGTTCACAACTGAAGTGATTACAGCAAGAGTGCTAGACACTTCCAAACAAAAGCTGAATATTAATTAAAAGGTCTAAACACTATTTTAATAAGAACAGAGGTATCCCAAATTAACAGCCACTCCTGAAAGCTGTGCCTCTGCTTTCCAGAGCTGTGTTCAGCTGCTTCACTTCAAGAGAGGGAGCTGAACGCAGCCCTCCAAACAAGAAAAGCTCCTTAGTGACAATAATTGGCATTTTAATCAAGACATGGGCTCTAGGATTCTTGACATGTAAAAGCATTTTTATTTGCTGAAATGGAGAAAAATCCTACCAGAAGGTTTACAAAAATACCAGAAGCTTCAGCAGTATCTGGCTCCTCAATGTAACATTATTCCTGTCAGAATTCCGTATTTTGGCACCCTGCTCTATTTCCAACATCAATGCACGAAGCAATCGCAAGTGCTGCATTTCAAAACAAATTAAGTGTTAAAATTGATGTTCTTCATTCAGTTCACTTAAATCATTTCTAGTTAACAGGAGTGATGTTGTATTGGAAAACAAAGCACCAGAGTCACACTGAGTAAATGCAGCCCGCCTCTACCTTCCTTAAAGGCCTCTGCAAATACACTCTTCACCTGCCATTTAAAAGGGAAATTGAATTCCTTGTGCACTCATGTTTTAGAAGGGTATGTTGCTTTGTGTGAGCTACCAGGTACCCAGGGCTGTTCTGATGATGTGACTGGGACTCCATGATAAACTGATTTACTCAATACACCACGGAACCATGGGGCAGCAGAGGGGCAGGTGCTGAGCTCTGTGCTCTGGGGACAGCGACAGCACCCGAGGGAATGGCACAAAGCTGCATCAGGTGAGGGTCAGGATGGGTGCTAGGAAACAGTTCTTCACCGAGAGGGTGGTCGAGCACTAGAACAGGCTCCCTAGGGCAGTGGTCACAGCCCCAAACCTGCTGGAGTTCAAGAAACATTTGGACGATGCTCTCAGAGTCTGATTTGGGGCAGTGCGGTGTAGAGACAGGAGCTGGACTCTATGATCCTTGTGGGTCCCTTCCAGCACAGGATATTCTAACATGCCAAACCTGTTAAGTTATGAATAAATGCATCTTCCTTTGTCATGATGGAATTACAACAATGGTTCTTAAAGTAGATGAGTTATACCAAAAATTGTGTGCTGTAGGAGCCTTTTCTGACGGATGTGATCAAGCAGAGTGTGTTCTGACTCGGTGAAAGTGTAAACACACAAAGCAGCACATTTTCCAGGGCTGCATAGAAATAAATATTATCTCAGAATTCAAGTGTGAATGGTCTTTGATTAAATAAACTGGGTACTTTGATTTTTATGGATCTATAACGTTGATATTTAATGTTCTGTTGTTATAAATGATAAATGGAGTTTAAACACACATAACAAAAAGACATTTACAACTATACTGTAACTTTTGTCAGACAGTAATTTGCATTTAATAATTTCAGCCATTTCATTATTCAGAATTTCTGTTTTCCTTTTTGGGCTTTTTGACTCCTCTTTTCCTCTGAGCTTAGGTTACTTTCTCAATGCAGCAAACTATTGGGATATAATGGTTAAATAATGTGAAATTGCACTGATGCCAGTGAAATAAAAGTGAGTTTTACAAAACCAAGTTCCTTCCCTGAACATAATAACAGTAAATTTCTAGTGTCCTGTAGTGCAATATCCATTAGATTTATTATGTTGCAATTCCCAATCCCACTAGTTCTGCCTGAGGGTGAGTATATTACATTTCATCACAGTTTCATTTTCTCCTACAGATGAGAAATGGGAATGCTATTGCAGTTATGTAGCATGCATGTGTTAAATCTGATCTCTAATAAAATCAAACACATCACAACTCACAGCACTTTAGCACAGCGTCGGCAAAATGAAACACCATCTGTCATCATGTAGAGGCTGCCTTATTGTAACACAAAATCAAACTGCTCAGTGTGAACATTGTTATTTAATAAATGGGTAAATGGAAACTGATAATTATGAACTTATTTATTTTAAATGACTGGTTAAAGCTACAAAAAATGCATTATAACTTATCAATTAGACGTATGGACATTATACTAACACCAAGAGCAAACATCCATAAGCCAGAATTTTAAATGCATTAGTGAAAGAGAGATAAATATGTGAAACAGACACTTTCAAAGACCTGTCAAAATGTACACTAAGGATAGGAACAATGAGGCAAAAAATTCATTGCCTGTACTAATGTGACAATTGTAGTTTCTGATATAAAAACAGCTGAAGCCTATGTTGTTAAAGGATTGCTACTTGCAGCAAGCTGGAAGATGAAATTAACATCAAGCTATGGTCTTAATGGGCTCTGATGCTAAAGGTTAGTCATCTTTCTAATATTAACTGGATTTCCAGGAGCTTCTAGTTTGGCCTTTTTAATTCATATCAGACTCAAGAACGATGTGACATATTTGCTGTTAGAGAATTAATTACCTTAGAGAAAAAAGCATTTGTCAGCTAAACTGTTCTTTTCAATTGGCAACAACAGATAAAACAAGACTTCATGTTTATAATTACCAGAATCTGGATTTGACAATTTAAATGCCAGTTTCTAGTAGTCTCTGTTTGTTTTGCTGTTATAACAAAAACCTGAGTCACTTACCCTCAAAAAGGGACCTTTATAACCAGAATATGAAGGTTTTGAAGAGCTATTACTGTATCTACAAAGATAACGTGGTCTGAGAAAATCTTAATAGTCCCATTGCCCTCATAGCACATCTAAAGGACCCCTGAGCCTGGTACAATGTCACCAGGAGGGTCTAACACAGGAGCAGCGCGGTTGCCTGATGTCTCAGGGAACAAATAATGCCAGTCAGATCTCCCAGGTTTCGCAGTGAGAGCTCCCTGTCCTGATGATATTGCATCATGACCTGAACAACCACTAGCCACTCCAGCAGAAATGTACTCATGGATTTGCATTTAGGAATATTCTGCTGATTTAAGACTCAGGTTATTATAAAAATTTCAGTATGAACAAGAATTTCATTTTTTAGCCATTCGTTTTTATGCTTTGTTACTTTAAGGGTTTTGTTTGTTTAAAAACAAACATTTATAAGTAGTGTGTTCCTTAGGAAAAAAACCTTGTCCCCTGTTCTGAGCATGCCATTTATGGAGCTTGTATGCACAAGTGAGTGCAGCCATGAACAGAAATCCATGATTCCTACAGTAGAATTTAAATCTACATGCGTGGTTACATTTTGTGTTCCACTTATTAGACGGCAGATGCAATTTTAAAAATTTGACAAAAAAATGAATGAGAAAATGCATTTAGTCTTAAATAAAATTCTCAGCATTTAAGACTGTAACAATCCAGGCAGTTATTTCTTTGGCTTGCCTTGCTGCTCTTAGGCCTTGAAGCACCTCCATGTGTCATACAGCAATACCTACCAGGCAAGACCCCAATAAAACTTAGGCACCAAGTGGTAAAATAAAAACAGTGAGTGTCCTTTATCCTGCGAATTCTCAAGGCACCGTACGATACAGCCATTTACCTACCACTGAAATGCAGCCACTTGCAGTGAGAAACACAGCAGCTGTTTAACAGCCCACATTAACACTACGCAGCAGTCTAGGACAGGCGGCAAGGAAGAATACCCTATTGAGATGAAAGTGGAAAGAGAAATTACAAAACCTAACTATAATTACCAGGGTTGGACTGAGGCCAGGAAACAGTCACTATAGCATCTTGAATAACCACAATAAGTCTGCAACTTGGTTTTATAGCTCAGCCAGGAGATGGCATCTCAATCAGCACAGAGCTCTCTAAGACCATACTGGGACACTGCTTTTAGTGGAGAGCGAAAGGGAAATTAGGGATGGCATATCAGCTTTATGCAGAGTTGTCATGGTTCTTGTTGGCTAAAATTAGATCTTGAACATTAATTTAATGTAGAGTTTTTGTGTTGATTATATCAGATTAGGAAATTATACAATCATATATGAGGCTTTTGAGAATAGTGAAATATTCTGCACACAGGGAACACTGATATACTTTCCGTATGTGCTTCATTTATTAAAGCACTTATACAAGGGAGCCCTTAGAGAAGTAACATCTTTCCAGGAAGACTCTGGAGGTTTGGTTGCTAGGAAGTTACATATGCTTGTGTTTTTAATGAGATTTAAAGTATCATGCATTATATATTATTTTCTACATTTAGGATGTTCATTATTTGGCTTATTTTGTACCTCATTTTGCATTTCTGGCATGTAATCTCTCTGCATACAAAATATCTTTTACAAAGAACTCCCTAAGAAATTTCAGAGATTACATTTCAGATTTCTTCCCCCTCAAAAAAAAAAAAAAAAAAAAAGCCCATATAGCTTTTTCCTTTATTGACGTCTGCTGCAGGCATTCATTCATTGAGAATTTGTTGCTATCAACTTAAAGAGTTTATCTTGGCCTGTACTGCAGTAACTATTAATGTAGACATTGTGTGCCTTCTATCCTTTTTTGTGTCATACATCATCAGAATCCTTCCAGCTTTGTTTTCAGAAGATATGTTTAATGTCTGTAGGTTTTATTTCCATGAAAATCACAGAAGTAGTGTTTAAAGCGAACTTTTATAAAGATAAAATACTCAGCTCCTCTTACCTTTAAACATTAAATTTTACAATTTACACGGACAGCAATTGCACAAAAGGAATTTAGGAACTATTTGGTTTTAACTGCCCATCTCAGGAAAGCAAATCATTATGTAAATGCACAGAGCCAGCTTTTTATATGGTCTTTCTTCATTTGCATAATAGAGATGCTAATCAAAGGTCAAAAAATGGCAGCAAACATTTCTGTTGAAAGTAGAGAATGACATGGCAAATTATGATGGCAGTTTTGGTCTAAGGAACTATTTCGATCTGCAAATAGTTTTCAATAATTTTCAAAACTGCATATTTAATATTCATTGAAAATGATAGGCTGGCTTTTCACCAGCTTCCTGTACTGGTATTGGATTTCTACTAGGCTTACATTACATGTAGAAAGAAATAGAGCAGTTTCAGCATTTTAACATTAAACACAATTTGAGAGGTATGAATATCATAATCGGTTTGAATATTTGTACAAGCTGTATTACAAGTGCAATAATAGGAGATGTTCTGATCACTGCATTATGGTCGTAGCTATTATTCATGGGTGAAATCTTACTACTCCTCTCTCCAGTGGCTCCTCACCCTCTCCACACAGCCCAGGCTGCTGCCCAGCTTCAGACACCACCCTCCATTTGGCCACGGGCTCTTCCCAAGTCACTTACAGCACATGATTTGAACACTCTGCTCACCTGGGGCTGGCCAGGTGGCTGCGAAACCTGTCTGCACACAAGCAACCGTACACCTCTGGTGTCGTGCTGGTCCCAAGCACTGCCAGTGACCCTATTGCCTGGCTATGTCCCACTATCTCAGGTTGTCCCCCCACATCCCCACTACACATGCTAAACTCACGCTTGTTTTTATTTTCTTTCCTCCATCACTGCAGCCTGTTCTGACCAACCCAGCCAGGCTGCCACAAGGTGACAAGAGTATGCTAACTTATTTTAGGAAGCAAAAAAATGTATTCATATTCAGAAAGAAATCTCTTGGGAACAGAGGAAAAACCTAAGAACTGGAAACTCAGGCCATGCCGTACTTCCGTCTGGTGGGTATCTTCTATAACACTGTCCAACAGGACATTTTCCTCTGGCCAGTCAGTCTCAGAAATTGCCAAGGAATAGCCCCTTGGTCCTCCTCTTGGCTCTTCTCCCTCTGGTTAAGTACTGGCTGCTATTCATTGAACAAAAGTGGGCAATGCTTCCCAAACCTGCTTACTTGGCACCCCTCACCAGCTCTGCTGCCCCTGACTACTTCCACTGCCGTTAAAAAACCCTTATCTTCTAACAAAATAGCTCACCTTGGCAACAAAATCTATGACCTAGCCAGTGAGCGACCCAGCACTAGTGTGTTGGGGATTATCACAGTAATGGGTATAAAATAACTCAGAGAAAAGCTTCTGCCACTTCTCTGAACTCCAATGTCTGCCCCTGCTGATCATTCATCTCCCAAGCACATGTAAAAAATATGCAAATCTGAACTTTACAACTCAGTTTATACCTGGCCTGGACTGTATTCAAATGCTAAGCCCTACCTTTCATTTTATAGCAGGTAGGAGGGCACAGATTATAGTAGTTATGTATTACAGTGGTCAAGGTAATAAAATCTCCTGTTGCAAACACCTCACAGGCAATTAGCTATTATAATTGCTTGACACGTGACAGGCAGTCAGTATTTACACTGGTTTATCATCAGTGATAAAAAATTGAAGGCTTTATACCAGTACCTGCTCCTGCTATGACACTGAAAGAAACTCATATGAGGCAAATAAAATATATGAAGTGGCTTTTGATCCTCATATTTGGTTTGTTTTGATAAACAGGAGCTTAATAAAATTTCATACAAGAAGTTGGCATCAGGCTTACTTAGTCTCAGATAAAGTCATACTGGGCATTTGCAAAAGAAAATGTAAGTCCTTGATGAGAGAAGTTAGTAGTTTCATTAGAGACTGTCAGGAATTAAGCTCAGTTTCCATGAGCAATCCCTACAAGCATACAGGCAGGTGGGGGGACTTTTGCCTGGTTCCCAGAGTTCAACACGTTTCATGGCAGTGAAATTCCCGGGTATAACTTAACAGGGATGCAACGTTATATCTGGTTATTTCTTCTGAAGTCTCAAAAAATGACTTTTTCCACACTGTAAGAAAGCCTAATTTTATTCCTTCTATGGAATAAGTAGAAAAGCAGTCGGTGTGGACCTCGAGAGGAAGGAGCAACCCAACAGTAAGACCCGTGACTGCATAAGCACAGCCATGCTAATGGTACTCAGCATCTTAAGGCTTCCCTTCCCACTGGGATTGCTTTTGCCAGAATACCTGTGTGCTTACTGCACTTCAAAAACATTGCATAATTCCCTAAATTTAAGCCTAGGACTATCTACAGAGTTCTCATTTTTTCTAAAAACTCCCTTAAAATGTTTGGTCTGCTACAAAAGTTTGAAGATTTTGGTGCGCAGTTGAATCAAAATGATTCCTATGTTGGTTTGCTTCAGATGAAAGAAATAACTTTATTTACAAAAAAAAATAATGCTTAATCACATGCTTTTATAGGGTAATCCACAGGCAATGGCTCTACAGGTTTGAGAGCACAAAAATCACTGAAACACAAAACTGTAACCCTACATTAAAAGAATTATTTGCAAGTTCGTATTCAGAACTTCCCAGTGCAGGAGACAACTCAAAGGCTATAAGCATATTAGAAACATCAACCAACCACCATACGATGTATACAAATTAGGCCTTTTCTTTGCCCATTCAACATTTATTGTCAAAATATAAATTAAATGGTAACATCAACCATTGCCATTGCTTTTTATCCTGTTAGCGTTTCCAAAGTGTGCTCTCGGTAACACGGGCATTTGCTCTGTCACTTATTTCTCCTGTCTCCTGCAACACCGACGGACACAAACTTGGTGCTCCCGACACCCTCTAGCATATGGAAATATTCCCTAAATTCAAAAACTGGGAAACTGAAGCAGAGAGTTTCAAATTAAGAGTCACCCTGAAAACATACAGAAATTAAATCCACTGCTCAGAAAACACGGCTGTGGGGATCATACTGGAACGCGGATAAGCAAACAGATGATGCCTTAAACACAAAACTTCTAGCTGCAGTCGAATATTTACTGTTTGACCTGCAGCTCCCACACTCCACTGTTGTATATAAATCACATTTCTGCGATACAGGGAGATTTCACTTGCAATTGCAGCAAAACCTCATTAAAATGAACTGGCAGACGGAATATTTCTACCTTACAGAAAATTGGTGAAAAGACAAGAAAATATTCCTCACCTACACTTGATATTCAAACATTTTCAACTACTCTAGCTGCAATATTTATGTTGCACATATAGAAAGATGGATATATCCAAGCTGTAGAACACAACGTCAATATCTTTCCCACGGACAACAAAATAAGCCATGTCTTCTGTTGCCTGCATGCACTTGTGCACACTGATTTACAGTTAAACTGCCACCACAGAAAACTGAAATAACTCCTCAAGCACAGCTCACATTTTTTCCAACCAGTTTCTTGAAAGGTGGCTATTAATTCCCTCAGAATAATTGACAGAAAGCAAACAGGTTATTTTTATGAGTTGATAAACTCATGACTTTAAACTATCTTTCTTCAATTACCAGTAACGTGTACTGTACATTTCATTTGGTTCTTTGGAACTGAGAACAGTAACCACATATGTGTGATAAATAACCACAACTACCTTCTCACAGGAGTTCATTACTCAGCAAAACAATTCATTTAATTGTATATAAGAAAAAAACGTTGGTTTTTTTCTTCATCCACAGGGAATGCCTTTTTAGCCAAAGTGTTAAGCTTCAGTCCGTCCCTGGCAGAAACAGTCCTTTTTGCAGAAAAAAAGAAACTTTGGGGGATGAAATGACAAATTTTGAACTGAGAAGCTGATACTGGTGCTCCGTTCCCGTTATGCCTGCAAGCAGGGTACTGTTTGGGAACCAGAAGTAGGAGGGAAATGGTGATGGCAGGATGCTGTGAGAAGACTGCCAGCCTGGAAATTTCCTTGCTCTGTGAAGCAGTAACTTTTCCATCTCTGAATGTCCCCATTGGAGAAGATCAACATCCGAAAAACCACCGCCTACCCACTTACATTTTAAGAACGTATCTTAAATACGTGGTCCTCCTGCTGGCTCGCTGTCAGAGCAGCGTGTGAAGCCTGCAGTAGGGGCAGCACTCGGCTCCCCAGCCCTCAGATATGGGTACCCTATGGCAAGTCATGGGATATTGGCAATTTGATCCAACGTTTTCTCCTCAGTGGAGTAAGTTATTCCATATTGTAATCTAAAAAATTGAATTGATTCACAATTAGACATCTGAAGTTTACTGGAGCTTTGACAATGTGAGCAGTTGAGCTCTGCTGAGTCAGTGAGAAGCCTCTACACCAGCTACGTTGCTATTCAGTGAAGGAAAAACCAGCACAAGTATTTTATACCTTTAAAACTCATTTGAGCTGGAGACACGATACCTGGGGTAGGCAGAGTTCAGCTTCTGAAGGCCTTTCTTGATGGCACACAGCCTCCTGACAGCAGCTAACATCAAGCTTAACATACCAAGAGGGCCAAAGTCAGCAAGTTGCAAGCAAGCTTTCCCCAGAAGATGGCCTTTTGCTTGTGCCTTTTGTGTGAAGGCTCCCAGCAGCCTCACGTTAGTGTTACCTGCCCTAAACAGAAAGAAAACTCTGAAATTAGAAAGCTGATGGCAGCAACCCACCTGAGCAAAGGTACAGTAACACGTTTGTCAGTACCTGCTGACTCCCAAGTGCACGGACAGGGTCCTGGCCAGGTTGCTGGGATTCAGCCCATGCTGAAGCCTGAAACCTCACGCACTGCTCCTGCTCTGAGAACACCTATAGCTACTGCAAGGCCCTTTTTCTTAAAAGCTGAGATTTTTATTTGATACATATGTATTTATTTTAAGAACCATGGCTACCTGGAAAGGCAATCCCTTGAGAAGAAACAATATGCTACAACTTTCAAGCCATCATTCTAACAGGCTTAATGGGACTATATCATGAATCTCCGGTTTAAATTTACATACTTCAAGAATATCATTGGAGGCCAATAAGCATATTGAGTATCTATCGCACTTGCAATAAAACCTGAACAGAGCTACCAAACTGACAGCAGGTAAAATTTTTATCTTCTATATGACAAGAATGGTTGATTGCACAGAGGTTCAGAGTTTGAAGAACGAAACAAAGAACTGAAGTTAAAAACCTGCCAATAGGTGTTGAAAGAAATGCTCCAAGAGTGAGCTTTATTACCTTACCTTGAGAAAAGCAATAGACTTCCGTCCAGCTATAGAGGGGATTTTTAATTCTAGATAAATGTTCTGTTTCATTTATTAGTCTTAGAAATAAAGGAAGAAAAGTAGGCAAGGACATTTGTCTGAGCCTAGGCATCAGCCAACTTTCTCAGAGCCGAGGTACCAGCGTTTACTGCTTGGGTATGGGGAGGCATGGCAGGGTAGAAAGAAGGTGAGAACATTTTAGTATAGCAAGAAGAAAAATAGGGAAAGAAAGAAGCTTTGTCTCTCCCCTACTCTTAAACTGTGCTACACAATCTAGGAAAGGGATGGTTTTCTCTTTCAAAGAGGATTTTAAGCAAATTTGTGCTGACACTACTATTCCCCTTTATACAATTTGAAGGTGGTTTCTAAAGGGACAAAGTATTTGATGTTCTGATATCGAGACGTGTGAGATTTTTCTTAGATCCTCAAAGCGCAGGATGACAGCCTCAGGAAAAAAATGAACTGATGACAGAAACTGAAGAACAGGCGATTTCTTTCTTCTGGACATTTAAGCCCACTTAGTAACTTTTACCTAATCTTTGTTATAACTCAACCATAGACTAGAATCCTATAGACAGAAAATGGAACTTAAATGTCTACAAAAGGAAATGCAACTTACATGAGGTAGGTTATAAAGTCATAAATAATAATAATAATAATAAAGATTTGTTAAAAGATTTGCAGTGAACCAGGGAGCACTAAGGGCAAGAATTTCTGCAAACGCTGAATACAATCTGCACGATGCTGGGGCCTCTTCCTGGTCTATAATCAGTTTATATTCACTAGGCTTGTTTCTGAAGTAACACAGTAGAAAGGTGGGTTAATAATCCCTGTGCTGTGTTCCTAGGTATATCACTTATTATGTTCATCACCAGCATGGAGAGCCATCTCTTTGAAACAGGTCACCCACTCACCTTAAGGCCAAATTTGCCTCAGAGACAGTAACCAAGATATTTCTGCCCTAGGATCATTTACTCCTTTCCTAATCCCTACACCAGCTTTGACACCGGCATAGAAGTGAACAGTCCCCAGCAACGTTAGTGTTCAAATTCAGTTTCTCAAATTGTCCATTGCAATACTTCAACACCCAAGAACAAAGAACTTACACACCTAAAGCAACTGTTCCACAAACGACAGGCAGATAATATCTTTCCAGACAACAAGAAGGTAATCCAGAGGTCTGGGACACCCCCCAAAAAAGTGGAAGAACTTCAGAAAGACAAAATTCACATCAAGTGTGCACAAGATAAACTAGAAAAATTGAAAGAATTTTACAACTATTTGATGTAAAACTTCTCATTGGTTAGAATAGACATACTTGTAATATGAGAAACATCTCTGCCCTATGTTGTCCCTCTTTTCAACCTCAGTTCCAGAAATTTGATTTTTTTCTTGCCTTACTAACCAGTGCTAAATACTTTCAGGATGGACAGGCGGAAAAAACACAAGTGAAATAGTAACCCCAAAATCACGAAAACAAAACAATGTTTAAACAAATAGCTAAATCCTAATCCTGAACCAACAAGCTGACCGTTTACCTTCAAACATCAAAATGGAAGTTGAAGATCACCTACAAAGCTAAATTTTAATTGAGGAGAGACAGCAGAAGGAATTTAAGTTGCATGGATTTTAGAAAGGTCACCAAGTCTCTGCTTCCTCCTCCATTCCCTTTCCACCCTTCCTTCAGTCTTTTATTTCCCTCTGCACCACACAATTGAAAAGAGCATTTGGTCCAAAGTCATTAAGTATGGTATTGGGGTGAGCCACATATGTGGATAGGGAACTGGCTTAAATGTCACAGACAGAAGCTGTTTATGAGGCAGAGCAGTTTGGGACAGAGGGATTAGTGGAATGCCACAAGAATCAGTATTAGGCCCATTTTTGTTCGTTTTATATATCACTGACCTAAGACATGAAATATGTATGAAGGTGAAGAAATTTGCTGATGAAACAAAACCAAAGAATGGAGCCACTAAAGACAAAAACAGAACGGCAATAAAATTCTGAATGACAAATAGACGAGGATCACAAGCTGATACTGTTAGTGGTTTCACTGGCATCTGCAATTCATTGTAAGGAAAGATAAGTTTATGAGATTACCAAAAAAAAAATAAAAGGTAGTGCTCTCTCAATAGCCATATGTCACAAAACATTTAACAGGAGTCAAATACGGTCCTGGTACTGCAAAAAACTTGAAAACCATCTGCACAAGGATTAACAGTATTTAAATTAATAAGGCGAGAGAGATTCTAGGATAGATACAGTAAACAAAAGTAGGACTTGGAATAAATCACTCTAATACTACAAGGGAGACTCAAAGCCACATTTGGAATGCAGCCATAGTCCTTGTCCCTTCAGTATAAGAATATTATGAAAGTGAAGATATGAAAAAGGCGATCAGAATATTACAGAAACTAGAAATTTAGTTCACTCCACAAAGGAGTGAGAAGCCAGTACACTTTGGGTTAAAAGAGATCTTCGGGGATGGAAATCTTTTTGAAATATAAAGAACGTCAACTGGAGTATACAAGAAAGAATGCATCTACCTAGAGTGAAGGAATTATAGTGAGTTGAAGGCAATTTGGGAAAGTTATTTGTCTCAATAAATTTATTTACAGATTGCATAAAGTGAAGCGATATAAAACACCAGTATGATGACAACCAGCATTGCCCGAATGGCGATTCCACGCGATGGTCAGGAGCGTTGGATGCCATGCAGCAGTCCCACTGCATCAAAAGTAATTTCACACCATGCTGTGTGGGTCACCTGGTAGATGATGGTCAACACCACTGTTACCCAGAGGAAAAAATAATAAAATGGACAGATCAGAATTACTAACACATCCACTCCTACTGCATGTTCATCCTAGACTATATTAATAGCACAGAACTGCATTAAAATTAATGAGGTTTTGAAATTGCAAGGAATTTTATGACTGATAACACACTGTGGCACAGCACATCCTTTGGAGTCATACATTATGCCCCAAGGACTACACATAATGCCAGGCCACTGATGGTTCCCTCAGCTTGCTGGCTTTCTTTCCAGAATATCCTCAGTTCCTTTTACCCAGGTCTGACCCACCTCTTCTTGAAATCAGTGGAAAGATTCTTAACAATGTCAGATGAAAATAGATTGACCCTCAGTTGCTCGTGAATACAGGCAACATCTTCAGAATTACTGCAGGGCATGACTATGCCAGGTGAGCAGGCAAAATAGCGTATCTTCTCTGTTGCGATACTAAAATTTTAACTTAAGAAAAATCTATTTTCTTAGCCTGTGTGATCTTCTCCTACCAACCCTAGTAACAACCAAAACCAGATTATTCAAATATTATAAACTTTCATTATGTTTAATGTAAGAATCTGACAAGAGATTATATTAAATACATTTTCACCAAAATTACAATCACATGTTGGAAAATTAATCCTAGATGTGTCAGCTGTAATTTCAGTCTCTCTGAAGTGACTGTTGCAAATTGGAATCCTAAGAAAAACACCATACTAGCTAACCATCAGCCAGATAAAGTGAATTTGGAGAGATGAGTTCACTTGATTTGATAGCCACCTGCAAATACACAGGTTGTGTTCTTGTCATCTGCACTAATTATCCAGACATGACTGGCTTCCATTAGCTCTAATATGGTCTCAGAGGGATTCAACAGCAATGCCTCAGGTTGAGGGGAGAGAGGGAAGGAAAATAAAAGTGGCAGCTATTACTCACATCTGGCATCTTTTTTTTTTTTTTTTTTTTTTTCCCTCTTTATTGGGAGGGCATCAGGTGCTACAAGAAGTGGTGTGAAGAGTTCAGAGGATGACACTCTTCGCTCAGAGGTCTTACTGACCTTATGGCCAAGCAGAACAATTGTAGAAAACGTGCTTTTTGGGGAACCTCTTGTTCTAAAGTATTCCCTGCATTTACTCCATCTTCTGTGCCAGGAAAAGCACCAAATTAGCTCAAAACCAGGTGAGGAGTGGAGCCAGTAAACTTGAGCAGACCTGGCAGTGCTCTCTATTTTTACTACCTGCTGAGTAAGGAAACCATTTTAATTTGGTTTTTATTTGTATCATTCCTGATATTTCCTAATAAAAATCATAAGAAGTTTAGGGTAGGAATCCTTATTTTACACCTCCTCAAATCAAGATATTAAACTAATGCATGTCCTTTTGAATTGTGTGAGTGCACATGTGCAGTTGGGAGAAACAAAGTTGTGTTTTTGCAGTAAAGAAGGATTCTTCTTTATTCCAAGGTAGCTGTGTAGTCATAATATGGAGAAACATGAAGTAGTGAAGGGGACAGTAGAAGGCCTCACTGCTCCAAAGGAAGGCAGAGGCTTGAGGATGAGCAGGATGAGCAGAGCAAGAACAGGAAAAGCAACATAACAAGTTCTCAAAACATAAGAAAGGAGAAATTAAAGGTTCGAAGAAAAGAAAGATGGTACCCATAGGGTACAGAGGAGCGTCAAGTAGCTTGTGCACCTGCAGTACTCGGCCAATGAGGAAACAGGGGAGGTGATCAGGCGTCAGGTAATAGGGAATACAAAGTTATGAGTTGTTTCCTGAAAGGCGCTCCTGCTTGACAGGACGCCCGCCATTGCAGTCGCGAATAAAACAGCTTCCCGGAAGATCCTGTCTGAAGAAAACTGTTTGAGGTTTTTCTCACAAGAGTCCCTTATCTGCCGCCTTAGCACTCTCAGCTAACTCCTCATTCTTCCCATCCTTTCTATATCCTGTCTTACACAGGTCACCAGCCTAGCGCAGACCCCTGGCTTTAAATGCAAGCTTACACAGGAGACACCCCGCCAATGTACTATGTCATTCCATCAGGACACACTTTTCCTACGTTGGCAGCACCTGCTCCCAAGAGCACAGCCCTCCACAAAGTTAGCCGGCAGTACTGGAGGCTCTCCAGCCAGGAAGTGCTGCAAGAAAACAGGCACCCCGGCAGGCTTCTTCACTGCTGCTAAGAGGGAAAAACTGCAGAGAGGCACACAGCACACTCCCCTTTCAAAACCAGGAATGCACACGTGCAGGAAGAAGACATTTAGCTGAGAAGAGTTGGATTTGGTTGGGGCAAACACTGGAATTCTAGGTGATGGGAAAGTCACAAGTGCTCTGAGTAAGTTCTCCAAGATGAAGGGGTGCGCACAGTCAGCGAGAACCTGCTGCCCTCGTCCTGTTGCAGTGATTGAATTCTGGAGTTTAGTCTTCATGGATGTTGCAAAGCTTTGCTACCTCGTTGAGATCAGCATGCTCCTCCCCATCTTGGATGATCTGAAAGAAGGAAGCTTGCATTCAAACCTGTCTATGCTATAAGCAACCAGTACTGCAAAGTGTATGCAGTCACCCAGCCAATGTGACTCGTTTCAGATCCTCTGTAAAAGCCTCCTGGTGACAATATATTGTCTGTGACAATAGCTGGAGAGTGATCTCCCTGTCCTTATCTTAACCCTTGAGCCCTTTTTTTCATTACATTTTCTCCCCCTCTCCCTTTGAGGAGGGGGAGTGAGAGAGCAGCTGTGTTGGAGTTCAGCTGCCCAGGAGGATACAACCACCACCCCAACACCCCCCAGTACTTGCTACAGCCAGATTTAAATGTAGCAGTATGTGTCTCCAGCACAGACTTCACCAGCTTCTTGGTGCGGGTCTTAATGGGAGAGAGTGTCAAAGGCCTTCCTGAAGTCCAGGAAGACGATATTCACTGCTCTCCTTTCCTCTGTCAGGCTGGCCATTTCCTTACAGAAGCTTCTCTGCATTTACTTGTTCTCATTTCATTTGGTAGATGTCTTTTGCGACAAGCAAATCCCAGATCTCCTCGAGCTGAAAACAACAGCCAAAATGCGGTTGTCCGCACTGTAACAATGCGGCCAAGCAGACTCCTTAGAAGAGTTGTGTGAAAATCACGGTGTCAAGTCAAGTCAGGTATTTGTTCGTCGGATTCACCTTATTGATGCTGCTGCCTTGTTTAATGTCTCTTATGATGAAGTTAATTTGAAACCTGAAGTCCTAAACTCTCTGGAGCCGGGACCTATGACTGGGCAAGCAGGAAGGACCCTGCTCCTAAGCCCGGATCCCCAGGATCTGGCAGATGAAAGCGCATTTGTAAAGGTTGACTAAAACGGCTTAGCCAAGCGGCTAGCAGCAAGCAAAGAGGAGGGAATTGGAGTCAAGAGGTTTGGGGGCGACAGAGCCGGCGCGCGCCTCCCAGGCCGCGGCTCGAACCCAGGGCCCTGGCGACTCCTCGCCAATTAGGGCGCGGGGCTGGCGCCGCCTCTTCGGGGCGAGGGGGCTCCGGTGGGCCCCAAGAGCTGAGCGGCCGCTGGGCCGCTCGGGGGCGGAGCTATGCAAATGAAGCGCCACCGGCCGCGCTCGGCACCGCGGGCCGGGCCGGGCCGCGCCTGAGGGGAGGGCTCCTGAGCGTGGAGCTAAAGCCCTGAGGGGAGGCCGGGAAGCCAGGGCTGGGAGAATGGGGGCTTGCTTCATGGCGCTAGGGACTTGGGAATCAAACAATCGCTCTTCTTCCAGCCAGGAGTGGCAGAAAGGGGGCTGGCTTCATCGCATGAGAACGATGTTGCCGAGTGTCCCCAGTGAATGGTGCTCCCCACCCGCCCCCTGCAACCTGTCATCTCCGAGCCTGCCTTGCTGTCCCTCTCCCAGCTGGCTCGGGACAGTGTGTGAGAAACCAAGCAGTGGTTTTGCAGTAGAGAAGGATTCTTCTTTATTCCAAGGTAGCTGTGTAGTCATCCGAAGGAGAAAGGTGAAGTAGGGAAGTGGACGGGAGAAGGCCTCGCTGCTCCAAAAGCAGGCAGAAGCTTGAGGATGAGCAGGGTGAGCAGAGCGAGACCAGGAAAAGCAACATAACAAGTTGTCAAAACACAAGCAAGGAGAAATTAAAGGGTCGAAGAAAAGAAAGATGGTACCCATAGGGTACAGAGGAGCGTCAAGTAGCTTGTGCACCTGCAGTACTCGGCCAATGAGGAAACAGGGGAGGTGATCAGGCGTCGGGTAATAGGGAATACAAGGTTATGAGGTGTTTCCTGAAAGGCGCTCCTGCTTGACAGGACGCCCGCCTTTGCAGTCGCGAATAAAACAGCTTCACAGAAGAGCCTGTCTGAAGAAAACTGAGGTTTTTCTCACACAGTTACCAGTGTATGTTGGGACAGGTGCAGAAACTTTTCACTATCAGTTATTTATCACTGTTGTCACTGGGAAACTGAAAAAAGTTTTCAGACTGCTTTTGTATGGGACTTGCGCAGAGACAGTGATTCTAGTGCAACAGGACAGTCACAATTTGGAAAAAAAAAAAAAAAAAATAGAAGAAAACCAAGTCAATAGCCTTTATAAGACAACCTGGAAATACTGGTATGCAGAAATCATGGCGGTGTTACAGCAGTGTTAAGCTGAACGTGCTGAATGATGACATTGCCTGCTTTGGAGGAATATGATATTCCCTGAATAAGCTATTTAGCTGTACTCCTATATATATATATATATATATATATGTATATATATTGCTACCATTGATTCTTTTATATTGCAGTTGTTATACATCTTGTATAATTATAGTGTAATTTAGCAGGTTACTTATTGCAATGACTTCACTTCTATATCAAGTTTGGATTTTCAAGTGAGTTATAATTACGCACCCGTTAAAAAAAGCATGTGGTAAGAACTTGCATAAGTACTGTTATACGTGAAATAATTTAAATAGGGAAAGTTTCAGGGTTCTAGTTAGTGGAATAGATAGAGTCCTTCTTCAAGGATGCTATTTATGCTATTCAGCGTGGCCATGACCAAAGTACACGTGCCCCTAAAACAGGAATTAGATAAATTTCAGGCTAGGATTTCACTCTTTTTGTGCTGATAGAAAAGACATCACAAGGTGCAATGTTGTGGAGATTCAGCACTTAACCATAGTGGGATTTGTCCGCATGTAAACTTAAAAAATGCTGTCTAATGTGTCTGCAAAGAGAAAGTATTGCTATTGATTGCAAATAATTTTATACAGATGTTTGCTTTCAGGCAAGTAAGCCTAAGAGACTAGAGGAAAAACAGTGATACAGATCAGACTTGTCAAAATCTAATTTAGCAGTTTTTGATCAGAAAGCAGATGACAACTGATGACTTTATGCAAGCTGTTCTGAAATGCACCATGAGATGCCAAATAAAGTACAAAAGGAATGCTTCCAAAAATACAGTATATGCCCTCAAAACCTTGAGTTTTAACACAGATGTTATTTTAGTTATTTTCAGTCTTTCTTCCAGATCACTTTTAGTTTCTACAAGACAGCAAAAAGAAACCTTCTCATTTTATTGCAACAGATCTTAAAGTGAATAATCCATTTCCCTGGCTCCTAGCCTCTACACAACATATCTATGCCTAACCACCACTGATATCATCAAATTCAAGGTATCCATTATATGATTCATTTCTAATGAACATTACCTTCACAGTCATCTTATATATATATATATTTAAAAAAAAAAAAAAAAAAAAAAAAAAAAGGTGCTAAGATCTGCCTCTAAGTTCCTGCCTTTAACTGCTTCTTCTGTTCTTTTTTTTTTTTCCTAATGGTAACAGGCTGTCAATACCTCACTCACCTTTTTGAGGTGCCGTGGCACTTAAGGGAGGGGTGGAGGAAGTGGAACAGAAAGTTGCAACCAGAATTTACTGAATATTGAAGAACAATCTACCAACTACACATTGATTTGCTTACTAGTAGCCCCCAGCACTGCAGAACTAATAAGCTTATCCTCCCACCCTCCCAAAAAAAAAAAAGACAGTGTTGACCCCACTGGCTGAAAATGACACCACAGAAAAGCAAGCAGCATCTGAGGTAAGAACAGAAAACACTAAATCATGTTCATTTACTGACGATTTTGTACTATTTCCAAAGATAATCCTGATGTCAGAGTTGACTAGTCAACTAGCTATTAGTAAGCTGAAAGCAATTTTAGCTACTTTCAGTAGCTCTGATAAACTAGTGATTCAATATGTCAGCTTGAGAGTGATGAATTTCAGCGGTTTCAGAATGAATCCTACAGTATATTATACATGTCATAACAATCCCACTCTCTCCAGAAGTTAGTAGTCATGGAATATATCACACAGTTTGACAAGCAAATCTCTCAACAAGATCTACGTTTATTTCCTATGACCTACAAAGCAACTCTTATCACAACAAATGGAGCAGGCCCAGCACATCTCAGCGTAAAGACAGATTGAGACAAATCTATCTACGTTACAGAACAACCTCAGAGGACTATCAAAGTAAGCTAAAGATATATGCGCTCTCTCGCAGTAAGATTTTAAAATCTATCTTAACTCAAACTAGTATGTTCACAGCTAAGCGAGAAAAGATGTGCCAGGAACTAATTAGGAAACAGATGAGATCCAAGGTCTTGCATTCCGTGTATTGTACTAAATAGTATCCTAATAGAAAGATATGGTCAACTGTAATTTTTGCCAGAAGTAACCAAGGAAACCACTTATCTGAGTGCATACATAGAGGGGGGGAGGTAGCAAAGGAAATGGACTCAAATCCAAATTCAGAAAACTTGGAGAGCAAGCTGAAACAAGCCTCCAAAAGATGCAGCTGTTTGGAGAAAGAGCTTATACATATTTATTGAAACTTTTTTGGGGGGGTCTAAAAGCACAGTGAAGACAGAGCAGATTCTCATACAATACTGAGAATAGTATATGGGTCATGAGGCAGTGGTGTCACAGTAATTCATAGTGAGATTCATGTTTTGGAAACTTCAGGATCTTTGATAAATCTTGCTTACAAGACCTGAACGTCGCAGCAGCACTTATACAAGTAATCTCTAATAGTCAGCAACTATGTCTATACTATGCTCTGCAAGATCAGCTTTCTGAGAGGTCATAAACACAGCAAACATCCTCTTCCATATCGCCATAGCATGCCCCGCACTAGCCTGTTCAGTCCCACCTGGTAGTACAGTGACACACTGGGCTTGCACCACCTCGGGTGCTGGGCAGCAGACATCAGGTGCCATCAAGAACTTCTGCCTCAGATCACACTGAGGACAGCATCACACAAAGTTTTAAATATAGGGCTGCCTAACTGAGACCAGTCCGAAAACTCTCAAGCAGCAGCAATTACAGGATGGCTGTCTATTTGTAACACTGTACTGTAAGCTTTCTTCCTGGAACTGCAGCACATTCTTGAATAACCTCATGAATTAATGCTGTAGATGCCTACTTAGAGCTAATCTTGAAACCTGTCCAGGAACTTTGCTGTTGTAGAGCGTATTCATCATTAGAACATGATCCAAATTCTTTAAAATTGAGACACGCAAGCCCCCCTGCAGTATTTCGTCTATGTTTTACAGAGCATTAACTGCTACTAGCTCATTTGCAAATTTGAATTACTAGCTTTAATTTACAGAATTGCATATAGTACCTGCATCCATCCATGCTCCAGTACCACTGCTGACAACTGAGAATATTCTGATAGCTTGCTGTGGGGATTTGAGTATGTCTAGATGAAAGGATCACTTCAAAAGTACACATGCATTCAATTCTAACTGAAATCAATGAGCATTTAGCATCTACCTGCCTTGAAAACGATCGAGGTCATCTTGATCATGAGGCATTTCTTATCATTGACATAAGAAGGCTATAAACGTGTGGCTTAGGACAGAACCAGCAGGCAGAGTTGCCAGACTTGGCTTTTCTTTGTGTTAACTACAGTGCTCTTTATGGTATTTTTCTTTAGATTACTACTGTCACTTTACCATTTATTCACTACAAAATTATTGAAAACTTAAAGCATACTGAGTTCATTCATTTATAAACATAAAAATAATAAATATTCCAGTGGCAGAATATCAACAGTGATACTGTTTAACTGTTATGGTGCCTGTTTGGTAAATGAGTAATTAAAATGAGCCATTGTGTAATTGGTTGCACCATAATTGGTTTCTGGTTGGTTGTTTTTTGTATTTTTTTTTAACTTAAAAAAATAGAACCAGATTAGAGTAGTGCAGCTGTATTGGAATAGAGAGGGAAAAGAGGGATGTCTCCATGCAAATTCACAAGCAGAGGGAACACTTTTCAACAACTTAAAACCCAGCTGCACAGCTAATTTGCCAGAACATTTTTTTTTTCTTCTAAAAAATAAATAAAAAATACTCAGTTGTACAGCCATATGTGAACATGTCCCAACTTCTATCTGCCTGGTAGTTTGGATGGCAATGCTACCTTCTCTCTGCATTTATCTATTTAGATGAAGTGGAAAAAAGTCAATCGGAACAAAGATGGAGTGGAAGTCAGTGTGGATCTGTGTAATTCAAGAGGCAGTGCCACAGACGGGAAGGAAAAAGAAACCGCGATGTAGCAAAAGAAAATTGAAGGAAGATGGTTGCAAATATATTTCTAGAGGGTAAGGGGAAAGACACTGAGATTGCTCTTTTTTTTTGGCTTAATGAATAAATCATTTTTGTTTCCTCCCCCCGTATGCACCTGCTGCTTTGAAAAGCCCCTTCCACAACCAACAACTGAACAGCAAATGCTGCACAATGACTCAAATGTTGCTGGAGCCATGCCAGCAAAAATTACCACTCTTCAACCAAGATAAACATCATATTACTTCATTACCCTTTTAAAACATATGCAAATTAAATCCATTACTCTTTTTTCTTACAGAAATGAAGTTCCTTTGGCTGGAATTCAACGGCTCCCTTTGTCATCATTGACCATGAATGGGTGAACTTCATGTAGATGATGCCCATTTCCCATCTTTGAATCAAACATTAATACCATTTGACAGTAATAAATAACATTTATCACAATAGGGATCTACTAATGATTTTCCCACTAAGCTGGCTCATCAGAACCTATCAGCTGACAACTGCATAAATGAGATTAGCATAACAGCTGCCTATGACAAATGTATCTAAATCATTTTAATGCCAGCTAGCTCTTTGATCTCCCTATCACGTTGTTGCCAAAACTAAATCCATTTCTTCAAGATACATGTTGTTTATTACAGATACATGTGTATATCCCACACCATTACGGACTCTAGAGCTTTCCATAATTAAAAGAATTAAAACCACCGATTGGGTACTGCCACTACAGTGTAAACTTGCAGCACTGCACTTCAGAACAGCATTCCACTGCCTACTCAATCCCCACTTCTCTCCCCAAATTGTAGGATTCAGCGCTGAATCCCTGTGTGTTGCTCTGGCACAAAATACATGTTTTAATGTAAATACATGTATTAACTGCTTTGTGAGCATTAGTTACAGAGGCATCATTTTCATACAATTTAAACCACTTCCCAGTACGATAGGACTTGCTTCCACGCACACGTCAACACGAGTCTTTGTGTGTGTTTGTATGAACGCCAAAGCATCAGCACGAACAACTCGCTGGTAGCGCACTGTGTTGGTGCGCTGTTATTAAGGGGATGCCTGTGAGACTGTCACACTCAAAAATTAAGTTTTCCTGTTTTCCCCAAGGTATATTTTGGAACCTTAAATTGTAATTTTCAAGAATATTTACCTTCCTACCTATTCTACCTACAGATAAGAAAATATATCTACTTGGATCTGCTGGCATGTAGACATTTCTTTAAAAAAAAATGTTCCTACTCCCCGGTTTTGAGCCAATTTGGAGCCACCAATATGTTAAAAACCTGTCAAATCTCCGTTAAGTCAATCTCCATTGACTTAAATTTGGATTACTGGTGACTTGATGCAGAGTAACTTCAGACATACCTACACTCGAGTGCCCTTGATTTAAAGCCCAACTGTGCACACCTTGCCTGGACTGGGCGCCTTCACACAGCACATTTATTTTGTGGTTCACTGTAGAAATTTGCATGTGTTTTCCCATCTGTGTTTGCAAGCAACTTCTACACAGAAGTAATCAGAGCTATTTATACATAAACCATCTTAATGGCTATTCTGTGAATAAATAGAATGCAAACTAGGTATCTGTGCTGCATTTAAAGTTAAAATAAATACCCATTTACACAACCAGCTAAGTAAATTCTGCAACATGAGTCTTTTAACTTCAACTGCAAACCAAACTAGAAATATCGAGTCGCACCAGAGCTCTGTTCTCCTAGAAGCAGCACCAATTCACAGTGGAAAAGGTTTCCCTTAGAAATATTAATTCTGAAAAGTTTGAAAGGTTTTGCATAAGCATAGAAAATGTGCAAGTATGAGAACTAATGAGATTGCAGGCTGAGAACTGTTACAGTATTCCAGTTAGTGTGCTCTGTAGTAAATATCTTGTTTTTAATGCTGTTAGATTCACAAGTACTTTGTTCTTTCTTGCATTGCAATTAAAATTCATGGGATGTTTTCTCCACATAATTTTCAAGTCTGCCTGCATTCTCCATATCTTACACAAATTTCTGGGCATTTTTTCTTCATGTGAAATGAACAGAATGCATGGTCTTTTTTTCCAAGCCTTTTGTTTTCTGAAGCAGGCCATTTTTCATGGATGAAACTGAGGTACCCACTTTCAGTTTTGACAGCATTTCTTATCATTCCCTCCAGTTAGCATTGTCACCTTTAATTATTTAATTCTGAAGCACAAGGAAGGCTGATTTATATCCATGAAGTATAATTACAGGCAGATGGAGAGCTTGGAAAGTAAAAACACTGAACTGGGGATGTAATAAGTGCCTGTAAGCTTCCTGAGAGAAGTCCTCTGTGCCACCAGCTAAAACCAAAAACCCAAACAATTTAAACTAAATGAATCCAGGCTGTTGTAGGCACTGAGTTAATGAAAGCGAATATAAAACTAATAAAGTGCATTGGTTGTGGTTGCAAGGTAATTTAAAATGTTTTCAAGTACAAATGATGAAATGTGTTTGTATTAATCAAAGTCATCTTCGAATGTGCCCATGGTCAAAAAGGCTTTTTTTCTTCCTTCAAACCTCCACTTCTCTTGAAATCACTTTGACACAAGTCCACTCTGCATTTTGAAGAGAGAAGCGCTTTCTGCAGTTCTTTCATATGGTAATGTACAGCATATTTTCAGCTGCCTTTTTTTAAAGTTTAAACAAATGGAAGGCTTATTAAGAAGATATCATAATTACATGCAGCTATTTTACTAGCTCTTATCTGAAGCAAAAGCAAGCAATTAGTTGAGAACATAAATTCATTCAAGACACTTACTGAACATGAGGGGATAGACCAATGGGAGAAAATAGGCCCATTTTACCGTTTCATCTTCCCCGTAGGAAGACAGTAAACTTCTAGCAAGTTACCACCACCTACAAAATAGCTCGTACGCTTGAATAATAAACTAGGATTTCAGAAGGCTGCAAGATGGTTTAGCAAGTGGCCAAATATACCAAAACTCACCTCAGTAGTTCCGGTTGGAGGACAGTTACCTGGACAAACGAGAGCTGCTGTTGTATTAGACAGGAAAACCAGGACAGGCTCAAGTGGGCACTGGTTTGATTCTCACCAGCAGAAACCGAAGCCCGCTGCTTTCTTAAGATATCACCTCATTTTTTAATTATGGACCACTGAAAAAGTAATCACTAATACATCAACATAATGAGATTTGTGCTTCATTCTGAAGGCAGATACCAAATGGAAAATATTATGAGCGCTGTTAATGCTTATTCTGTTTGACTTTCTCTGCTTTTTAAGCATTCAGTTCTCTAGAATGCAGATCACCGCCGTCCCCCGCCCCTAGCATGTGACACGTTGCACACGTTTAGCATTAAGCACACCAGCAGTGGTACAGGGCACTCTGGAACCATTTGTGAGTTGAGCTTAAGCACCTACTTAGAAGTGTTAGCACGTAAGGGCGGCCTTCATGCCTAGAGCTGCCATTTGGGTTGTCACAAGGACAGGGTGACATGTACCAGGAGTGATCCCCAGCTGCAGCCATCGCCTGCACATCACAAAGCTTTGGCGGAGAAAACCCCGCTGAGAGTACACAGCTGTCTGGGTTTAAGATCCCAGGGACCTGGCCAAGCTGTGACCTCCCAGGGGATGGCACAAGGCAGGACAGACCAGAGCAGAGGGCACAGCAGTGGGGAGAACAAACTGGGAAGAACAGGTTCCTTGTGTGCTACATCCAACAGGATGCTGAGGACACCGACATCGCTATTCCACAGACAGACCTGGAGGCCGGGGGCAGGTGAGGAGCGACGTGCAATTTGACCACAGTTGGCACAGTCATTCTGGAACCTGCAAGGTCATCCTTCACTGGGTGCCTCTGAACTCAGAGATAGTTCTTCAGGTTCATTATACAGGAAGCTCAGAGATCTTATTCTTATTACTCCTGGTAATCCAAACTGGACTTAATACATAATGGGTTACTCCCTATCCTGCTTTACTTTTAATATTCCTTTCTGATGAATACAAGTCAATTAAAAATAATTAGAAACAGGCATAGGCGAAGCATCTACTCCTCCCTTTTAGTCAAGGGGGTAACCAAAAAAAAAAAAAAAAAAGAAAAAACCTTGAAAATGACCTAAGATTTCTCCTACTTTTATTCACACCACACACATAGAAGTTTCTCACATATTTAAGAAAACACCTTCATGCAAATCCTCTCTCTCTACGAAGACAGATATGATATTTGTGCTGGAATTCGTTAATGTTTTCCAAACTACTAGAAAAACAACTGTTTTTCTAGCAGAAGCATTTGGCAGGCACAAAGGCAGAATAATACTTCATCTTTCTGTAGCTGCCTTCACTTGCAAATCTCAGTAGTATTAATTCATTTTGGAGAAACACTAATGATAGTTTTTTTCCCCTCTTGTCATCGATTGGGCTCTGAATATTTCTTTTAATGAATGCGACATAATTCATGCACAGTCACTACTGAACCTAGCAAATTCATAATTAGTGACAATTTTGCACCTGCTGTTATGGGTAGATGCTGTTCTCTTTAATTTAACTTGATACCTTGATTATTCATCGGAAACGGCAGGAGATGCCGATTATCTTACATGTTTCCTGAAAAGAACATAGCAGTTCCAGCTGGATAAATACAGAAAAAATGTTTTCAAGAATTTTCCAGCAATCAAGACACCAACCCAGCAGTGCACACATTGGGCCACTGCATTCATGAACATCACCCCAAGGATGACAGTGATATTTCATATACTTAAAAGTAAACATGATAATAAATATGACCATATTTTTAAGCTAAGCTACTAGCTGAAGCTGGAAGCATTACACATGATTTATGCAAGAGATGATCCTGCTGGAGTGCGTATCTGACTCCAACATCAATCCTACTACAAAGATATCTGAATTTCGAACCCCAAATGCCATGGGGTAGCTTGCAGAGTTCTTTGTGATCACAAGGAGGGATGGATTACAGACCAAAGAATGGAGCACAGTCCTGCTGGATACATGTGTATTTGTAGCTGCACAAATTTCTGCTTCCTTCCTCTCTTCACCCGACAATGCTCAAGTGTTAAGCATATCTGACAGCTGAAGCACGTTTTTGTTCTTTAGACCTAATATATAGAGACTAAGTCTCCCAATAGCCTTAACAGTTCTTCCTGCTAGGAGCCTAAGAGCAGCACTTTCAAAAAGGGGAGGGAAAAGACATCTTGTGTATGGACACACAAAGCTTAATGTCCCAGAACCAAAATAAATCCTCTGCTACCCCTTCAGTAGTTCAGACCCAGAAAATCAGAGCTCACAAAGGTTCTGCACCGGTAGTACAAAGCAGAGCAGTGTATTTGCAGCAGCACCGATGGGCCTGCTTTATCCTGCAGGACTTTGTTCCCAGTAACTAGGCTGGCATATGAGAGGTTTTCATAGCCCAGCCTGGATCAGCTGCGAAATGGGGGTACAGTACATCACACACGACTTCCCTATTTTCAATTATGCCTTACACTCCAGCAATCAAGGCACCAGAAACCAAATGCAGGCCACTACTAGCTGATGAAATCCCTGCTAATTCCATTGTCTTTCAAAACAGTATTTACTTCCTTCTAGAAGCAATGAGCACCACACAGTATTAAGCAATCTTTTCCACCCTCTTTTTTTCTTGGGGGCAGGCCGATCGGTGTTGGCAGCACAGTGCAGGGTGCTGTAATGCATGTCATTTCAGTTACTCTTACTGAAAATGTCGTTTAAGTACTTTAAATCATGACCCCTTCCTCAACTGTAACCAAGCAGGAGGGAAAAAGGAAAAAAGCATTTGCAACCTCCTTTATCTGGCTGACAGATGCATAATAAAAAACATGCAAGGAATGAAGTGCTTGCTTGGAAACTGTGCATAATCTTTCAGAGTACAAGTTGCATTCGAGATTTGATTTTTCTGGTTGTTACCTTTTTTAAAAAAAAAATTAATAAGCTACATCCTCCGTTAATCTTAACCTACTCCAAAATCAAGGCCATTTGATCCTAGCACTGCTAGGATTCTTCTTCCACCTCAGCAGGGGAAGCCATACAGTGTATTCTGACATTGTTTCAGGTGCACATTTTGCATCTCCTCCTCTTTGGAGGGATCCTACAGACATTACATTTTTGTTGAAGGATAAAACTCTCTGCAAGAGAACTGTGTGTTGTGAATTGGCTCCACAGAGCCAAAAATACAGGACCAAGTAGGTATTTAAAAGTACATCTGATTATTTTCCTAACGCAGCCTATAAACTTATTAAGTAGTTTAATTGCTCTCTAGATAACTGACATTACAATTACCATAAACTGAGTTTGCTATTGGAGTATTCACAGAAAATGCTATAACTTCATAATTACACAGATATAATGGGAATTAGACAATATAGAAATGCATACCCAAGCATTCCTCCTCATATCAAAGAATTATGTTTAGGTAGATACAGAACCATCAGCATACATGAGCACACCACTGACTTCCTTTTAAATTATCAATTCTGTGATCTCTGAATTAGGAAGATTACATAATTCTTGAGCAGATCGGTGTCAGAGACAAAAAGGGACATTGCTCAGAGCTAGTGTCCTGGTTTCACCTGAGATAAGTTTTGTCCTAGTGGCTGGGATGGTGCTGCCTTTTGGGTTTAGGATGAGAATAATGCTGCTGACACACTGGCAGCTTGGTTGTTGCAGAGCAGTGCCCACGCCAAGCCAAGGGCTTGTCTGCTGTTTGTGCTGCCAACGAGAAGGCTGGGGATGCAGGACGAGCTGGGAGGGGACGGAGGGAGGAAGCGAAGGCTGTGTGGTGCTGAGCTGCCTGCCAGGTTAAACCACAGTAACTAGTAAGCTGGTAGCAGGAACTCAATCTAGGCCATTAAATTCCTCTGCTACAATAACCACAAGTCAATCTCTTCTGTCACAATACAGACATATGAGGACAAACTGAATTTGCTCTGAACAACCGTCTCTATCTTGCCTGCAGCTTCTGAAACCTTCAAGTGCCACCAAGATGGTCATGGTGAGCACTGGAGAGGTACAGAGGAGTTTCTTCATGTTGGGTGTATTCGTGTAAAACGACATCTGCCCTATGAGCATCTCGCAGACAGAGTGAAGTTGCATTAGACATGCAAGCTAGGAGCCTGTCAGCTGCTCCTGTTCTTCATCAGCCCCTGCACCAACCAAACCCTCCTGCTGGTCCTGAAGAGAAGCCACAGCATGAGAGTTGCTCTGGTGCATACACATAGATCAATCTAGGCTAAGAATGCCAGATGAACAATCCCCACACACACACTCCCATCTATGAAGACAGTGGTTTCTCCTGCAACAAAGCCATTTCTCTGTCAAGAAAACTCAGCTACTACAATGAGGTGTTTCCAACAGTCACCATACCTGTTACACTAACTGCTGGAGGATTTTTACCTTTTTGCTCAGAACAGTAGTTTGGATCTTTATATCCCATAGCTGGAGCACACTGAAACACAGAACTATGCATACATAACATCAGTCTAACACCTACCCTTGATAGCAGGTTGTGCCTGCATGCTGGTTCAGCTTTAGGAATTCAAGTGCCACATAAAAAATAAATTTGCATTCTTCAGTATTCAGTTTCAATGGGTGACTATAATGAACACAGACACATTGAATACAAAAGAAAACATTGGAAAATCAAGGACTTGCTCTTTAATCTTCTAATAAATCTATTTTAAAATGTTTTCTGCTGACTCAAGGATTGCTTATGTAGATTAAAATTCAGTTTTAGCATACACCAAAAAAGCCATGAAAATCGCATCTTAAATTCTGTTGATACGCCAGGATTTAAGCTCACTATTTCTGATCCAGGCCATAAAAGATTTGGAAGGATTAAGCAACTCCTCAGGACATGCAGAAAACACCATCTTTGCTGCTGTAATGTAGCCATGAATATGTCCTCATGAGAAATGTTTCTATCCATTTTCAATCATGTAAACACATGTCAATTGTTCAAACCTATGGGAGAAAAACAAGCTGCTTCTCCCCCTTCATCTGTTGTTCAGAAAGTTGCTGCTTTGTCTTTAGAGCTCTGCTGATGCTGCTTTCAGCAAGCCAGAACTCCATTGTTATAGCCTGTCTTTTCATATGCCTCTGGGGACTGAAAGGATGGTGCAGATGGTAAACAAACATGCTTTATCGTCTTTGAGCTTAGACTGAGAAATTGAGATTTGTTTTTCATTTCTGGAGTGCAACTAAGCAAAGAGATGGCTCAGATTTATAATCAAGCTGATTCTCAGTTCTGTGCAACTCTTCTGTGATTGTAGCGTCTAGCATAGATATTTCTCAGACACAAAAACTTGACTGGCAAGTTTTAGCGTTTCGTTATGTACCTAAATGTCATCAGGCTATTTCATTCTGCTTACACATTATAAATGTAAGTCAGAACTCTAATGGAATGAATTCATAAAACCAGAAGCTTCATCTCTTGTGTCTATTCACATATGGGGCATGGCGTATGAATATACCTGAATTAGCATGCACCAATTAAGGTCAGAACTTAATGGCAAAATAGGGGTATGCTTCCTTCACTGTATCCTGTAGCTAGCTCTCCACTTGGAACTGCTGATTCCTGACAGAATGCTATTTTCAGTCATATCAGAAATCTAGATTCTCTTCAACAGCAATGAAAGAAAATGTTTCAATGCTACCAAAAACAACTTTATGCCTATCTGACCAACATGGATCTAAACAGTAGCACATAATTAGAAAGAAACAGATTTTGGTGAAGTGCAACATTTTACAGAAAGATATAGCAATGAAACAAGAAAGCACAGCATTTGTTTAAATTATCATTAGCAGAAGTGTAAGTTATTACTACAACATGCTTGATATTTGCTATATGGTATAGAAAGCTCAGAGTCCACAGTCCTAGAACTGAAGCTGCCAGCTTAATCTGGCACATCAGAAATATTAAAGCTATGCTAGCTACAAACAGTTAATCACTCAAGCTGTAAACCAAAAATTAACCCTCTGGAGAATAAGTCTACTCCCTGCAGATGTCACCACTTATTTAAGCCAGAATGATAGGATCCATAGTATGTCAGACAAACCAGTAACCACTGAACAGTGTTTCCTACTTTCATTAGTCCTACTGTGAAACATGACACTTGAAGAGCAAATCTATCTTCACCAGTTGCTATTGCAGTGACCATTGGCAGAAGATACTGTATTTTGGAGCAGCAAGAAAATTTGAAAGATCCAATTCCTTCTTAGAGAATAAGAGCAACAAGGCTGAAGTCACGTATTAATTGTGAATTTATACCATACTCAAAAAGAAAGAACCTGGGCATTTCTGTATATTTTTTTTTACATTACTGAGAAAAAATACCAAAACTTGGAAATAGTCATGCTGCTGTTTTAGATAAAAATTTAGTATTTCAGCTACTCTTAAACTGACTTGAACCACTAAGAGATCTGTACTAATTCTGTTCTCACCATAGAAGTTCTATCCAATTCATCTTCCTTTCTCACAAATCTGCCACTATCATGCAAGGACAGATGCTGCAAGTCATGCTGGTATGGATTTCAACTTGAAATTTGCCTTTGGAATTGCATTATTGTGAAACATTGACAAATTTCATACAGAGAAAGTTCTAGATCCTTCTGTTTTAGAATGTGAGGAGGACACAGCCATAGCATTTATCCAGCCCATTTATCCAGCCTACAAACTAAGGGGCATTTGCTGAAAACAAAACTGTATTGCGGATCCAATATACATACTGCTGCATAATGAAATTGCTGTGTGTCTCCTTTAGCCTTCACAGATCAGAAGCAGTCCAGACACCCAGGAGCCTACATACTACAACTTATGTAGTTTCTCCAGCTTCTCTTGTTTGCAACAGAATGTTGCATATTTTTCATCATACAGAGTTTCTCCATGAGCCTCTGGAGAGGCTGGTTTTATATACAGTTGTTCACCATCCAAAGCTGATCATATCACTCGATTCACACAGCTTCTTGCTTATAAGGACTTTCTCATGCTACATCCAGGTATTTGAAAGTGTTTTCAGATTTCTAAATGTCTAGAACAAACTCCTTTTATTCAGCTGGACACTGGAGAACTCTCATGTGAAAAAACAGTAAGGTTTTCACCATATTATTGTTAGCTTTCATCTTCTATTTATCACCATGTCTTCAATTTCATCTCTAAATTACAGAGCTAGGACATTCTGATAGGCACAATTGCTGCTGCTCAGTTTACTACCTCCCGTCAGTCCTTGATTGCTTCATGACTTTTATTCATCACTGCTTCAATTTATTCCTTGTACAGAGTGACCAAAGCCCAGAAAAAGGAGAAAAAAAGATCAGCAGATTGCTATAGTTAACTCTTCAGGGAGGTAAAGAAAGGAAAAACTTGTATAAAAAAATCATCTAGCAGAAGTCATAATAGCTCAGTGAGCAGTATATGGATGTTTACCAAGTTACTTTTCTAATGCATTATTCTGCAAACATTCATCTTCCATCTGGTCCTTTTATAAAACTTACTTTACTTTAAGGCCTAACAGAAATTCTCTGTATTTCTGCCTCTTTACACAAGGGTTGTACTTGCATTAGCATGCTTTCAACATGCAACAGAAGCATGCTTGTAACAAGTTGCTAAGGGGATTAAAAAAAGGGGATCAAAAAAAGGGGATCGCTGATTTGTAAGCATTCAGGGATTTTGAATTAATTGGCTTCAGACAATTTCTAATATATGAGTGGAGAGGTTACCTATTGAAAGCCCTTACTCCTACTCAATTCACTTTGAAATGGAGGGCCTCACGGAGCCCTTCACTGTATGCAAGGCTTAGGAGCATATCTATAAACACTGCAGAACCTCCCCATCTGGATAACATCTACAAACCTACAGTTCTACAAAGAGATTTACCAGCATATAATCCATCACATTCTCAAACACACAAGTTTGAAGGGGATCCCAGAAGTGGAAGACATCAGTAGGTGTGACGTTAGCAAGTGCCCCACTGGAAATGGGGGTTCTGCCAGCCAGGGACCACGCACCTGCAGCCCATCCACCCTGCAGGCCTTGGCCTAGTTGGGCGCGCACATCCCACCACCAGGCACACCTCAGTCTTTCTGCTTCTGGTTTTATACACACGAATATGCACCACATCCGCACACTACCCTCCCATCACAACCACCTTCCTTCCCATCCCATACAAACTATCCACCTTATGCAGGCAGATTTTCCTCAGCCTCCTCTCAGACTGCAATGGCCCATGGAAGCTTCAGCCTTCGAATCCCTACTCAGAGAACTGTGGAAGGAGCAACTTGCCCTCAAGAGCACCCAGTCAGTTGCCACTCACCCTTGGTGCCAACACCAGTACGGCAGCAGGGCGGCTGTGCCGAGTGCCACCTTGCCCAAGCAATGTCGAAATTCTCACTTTTCTATACAGAGCCACAGGGCTGAGGCTTGGGTCTGTGTGGTGACTGCAGCTGGTGGCGCACTAGAAGCTGAAGGGAGGTAAAGGAGGACAGATCCACAGCTGCGTTTAGGTATCACTGGCAACTCATTAAGAGGAGCTAAGCAACCAGTAGCTTTAACTGATTATTTTGTTGAGACCAGGTTGGTAGGATCCAAACTTAAAATCAAAATGCCTTGGGGCAAGTAAGAGGTTTTCTTCAAGTATCACCCTACACATACAGATATGCACAAACAGAAATGGGTATTTCTCTCATAAAATAACAATGCCAAAATTAAATTATAGCATTTCAAACACACTAGTCTTCCAAAAAACACCTGACTGGAGAGGAGACCTATAAAACCACCAGCAGAGGCATTCTGGTTTATTTAATCATTTAGGGAGCAGCTTTATTTTCCTCCTCTCCTCCTCCCATTAAGTTCTTCTGTTTAAAGACAACCTTCATATAACAATAATTTCTTGTTCACCAGTACTTACAAAACAAACTTAATCGGATATTTATTTGTACCGCTTAATTTCTGAACATGCCTTCTTACCTTAAGAGTTGTCAGATGACACAACCAGCAGCCATCTTTAATGTGTTTATGTATGATTTGAGGGAGGTAGGGATAGGTATTATTATATCACCTGTACCTTACGTTAAGACATGCAGTCTCTACAACTCCATTCTGCCATATTTTGTGTATATCATGCATCTGTTCATACAAGTTCAAAATCCACTAGTACCTCAAAATATTTATATTTTTGAAAGTTTTTTTGTTTTGTTTTTAAAAACTACACTATCTGTTGTGATGCACTTTATAGTGAAAGTTAGCTTAGCAGTGTGAGAATAC
This sequence comes from Oxyura jamaicensis, assembly GCF_011077185.1. Classification (NCBI taxonomy): domain Eukaryota; kingdom Metazoa; phylum Chordata; class Aves; order Anseriformes; family Anatidae; genus Oxyura; species Oxyura jamaicensis. The sequence goes on along the minus strand of NC_048903.1, from coordinate 4,893,733 downwards.
AACCTGCCTACAAGGTATATCAATACCACTTTGGAATACAACTGATGATGATGATAGGCATCATTTGTATGGAATCATCCCACAGGCAACATTTTAGAAATCACAATACAGCAATGCCCTGCAATAAGCCCAGTTAGAAAAGTGGATCTCTGCATGGAAGGAAGAACACAAGAAGAGGTGGGCAAATCAATACTATTAGTTTTAAGTATGCTCAGTGTTATCTTGTGCTATTACATGATAGATTTGGAAGCTAACAGGCAACATAATACACCAATACTTGTTATGTCACTGAACTTAAGTAGAGAGAAAGATAATCTAGTGGAAAAAGCATACCACTAAAATGTTGGAGGGCAACTTCTTAAGGGCATGAATAACAAGCACAATAACAATGAATAGTTTGTGCTGAGGTTTAATTCTGCTTTTAAAATGGTATCACCCTGTGCTGGTAATGATACAGAATATCTTTATCCCAACAGATCCTCTAGAAGCAGCGACTCACACAGCTGAAGGAAGAAAACTATACCCTGCCATACTGACTGGGGACAGCTCTGCCTTCTTTACAGAACCAAACAGCATCTCTCCACAAGATCATCCAAGGTTTTGAAGTATATAGCCCCACTGAGTGCTTGATAAGAATGTTCATGAAATGATAAAAAAATAATTTAGATTACACCTGAATACATGTAACGTCAGAAAGAACACTAGCTATAATACTAGAATATCTACAGTATCCAAACTCTGCATTTATGATGGTCTGTTCAGATTTACTTGTTTTGAAGAGTTACCAATGCTTGCTCACAATTGCCCGATTTCAGGTTAGAACCTGAATAATGCATCTCTAAAGCATTATTAGGATTTAACACTTATTATTTGGACTCTTATTAAAAACAATATTTAAAAGTGCACCTTTTCTATTCCCATACAAGAATTGGTAGCAATTATTTTCTGTGCAGCTTGCCTTTAATGCAAATCTGATGTGTGAAAAAAAGGACAAAGATAACTAGCAGAGGTTATTTTAATAACAAAAAATCATGAAATGATTAACCATTATACATATCATATTGCAGCATGGGATCATACATAATAGCAGCATGAGAGAACCTGTAATAGCAATATGAGGGCACTGCTCAGGGGTTTAGTGTGTAGAGTGAACAACTGTAATAAAAAAGGTGAAAATCATGGAAAAAAAGGCCACAATTATGGATACCTTTTGAAATGGAAGAATAAAGGCTCAGAAAGTGGTATATTTAAGTACTTTTAAATGTGTTTGAAACTTTTATATCCTACTCAAGTCTCAGTTTTTAATGAGACACCACAGATGAAAAGGGGACAGAAATAATTTTGAATGAACAATCAGGGGAGTACTTGAAAATCAGGAACATTTGAGGGGGTTTAGGGAAAAGCATTTAACAGAACTCTTTGCTGCAAAGGTTGAAAATGGTTCTCACTTATAATATCACTGTTGAAATAGCTGTAATTACATCTATATCTTTCACACAAAACCCATACAAAGAAAGCACTATTGATCTAAAAATCACAATTTAGGTAAAATATATACATCTCACTAGAAATACTTGCACAATGTTTTCCTAAAATTCATTTAATATCATAAGAAAGTGCCAGAATTACTCACGGCAATTATACAAGAGATACTGCAATTTCAAATTACAGTGAAATAATACAGTGCCTATTTATCAATTCAGCCTCAAATGTTGTCCTACTTATTGCTTCATGGAAATTGTAGTTTAGATATTGTATGTGCCCATATTTTTTCTATAGGCATTTCATTTGAAATATGCCTTGCCTTCATTAGAATACAGCAGAGGCATGAAGTGCATAATCTACAATTCATATAAGGCAAAGGGCATCTCAGAAAGATATTTCGATAGCAAATTGAGCTGGAAGAAAGCATTTCAGTTCAATTCATGAAAATGAAGAGATTTCTTTTTAACCTACCTATCTCAGTGTTCCATGAGCAAGATTTAAGAACAGATGGAACATAATTTTACAGATATAACAGCAAACACCAGTAAAAAAAAAAAAAAAAAAAAAAAAAAAAAGCTAGATTCTCAAATGCTAAGGCATCCAAAATCACCTCTCATTGCATTATCAGCAAATTTTAAAAGACCTGTGCTCTTTGCAGTTGTGCCCCTACTGTAAAATTAGGATATCTTAACAAGTTCCAGAGGTCTGTGGAGGAGTTAAGAGTTGAATATCAAAGCTGAAAAGTTTGCTCAGAACATAAGCCGCTATTTCAAGTGGTGACATCCAGCATTATTCCTGGTACCATGAACAAAAAAAATAAAATAAAATCAAGTATGAGTGACTTAGGAAAAATAGTATTCTGGTCAAAAGAAACACTGTTCGAGTCCATAAGTAAGATTTCTTCATTTTCTGGAAAGGGCTCATCTTGCAAATTCCCTAAAACACCAAAACCTGTCAAGTATAAGTGAAATTCAGTAATATTTCATAAAATAACCCTGTGATGAATTGATCAATTCCTTTCGTGTCATCTGTACATTGATTTGCAAATTTCACATTAAAGACAGGCTGATAAAGGTAATGTCCCCAACTTTTGCAAGTTCACTCATTGCCAGAAAACGTGATGCAAATGTGACATTGACAACTGCTTCAAAGCAGGGTTCTTCTGCCCCTGTCACTGCAAACCCACTCTAACTTGTCACAAAGATCTAATACAGTTTGTTTGCCAAATCAATATCTTTGGAACGCTTGCTCCTCTCTGAGGTTTAGAAATGAATGCTTAGACCAGTGCAATTTGTTACAGGGAAAGTTTTGTCTGCTTTTTAGCCAGATCAGTATTTAAATTAGATTTTATTTCTGCAGACTGAAATATAGCTGTACATGACTTAGCAAAACACATTCAATGCCTGTTAGAAGTATGGGTTGTGACTACAGTGTTCAACCTGCATCTACCGCTCTGTGGTCTTACTGTAGGTTACCTCTTTTCATTGAATGAAGTGGTTAGTTCAATGACACTGGTTTGATCAGTTACAAGACATTGAAATATATACAGAAGTCTCACTCCCTAACAGGACTACACTGACAGTAATGGGAAGGCGGGGAAAAAAAAAAAAAAAAAAAAAAAAAAAAAAAAAAACACTTTGCTACACTTCAGTACACTTACCCACTCTTACATGAGTATGCACCGTGACCTCTGAGCTCTTCTGACATACCCCCTCCAAAAGCCATTTTTTCTTAGGTTTACAGTGCCTGATAATTAACTTTGTGTGCTTCACCATCATGCTGTCCTACAGTCCAGGTATTATGCTTCTGCAGAGTCACTCGTGCTCCATCCCAAAACACCGCACTGCTCCTCTCAGGCCTACAGGTACGTTCAGGCCTACGTTCAGAAGCAATTGATTTTGTTGCTTTGTGGTATGTGCAAGAAATACTGCTAAAATACAGCCTGGAAAGATTTTGGAAGGGTACTGAAAAACAAGTCAGCAGAAAAAAATACAGGAGCTCTGGAAACAATTTTGTGTGTGACCTGAAGTGGAAAGATGTTCTGAATAACGCCCCATGGAAGCAGATTGGAAAAAGCACGTTAAACAAGGATTAAAAGATAAGAGATTTGAAGATGAGTTAGAGCCTGGAACAGAAATACCGAACGCAAGTGTAATCCTAGCTCTGCATTGTCATGTGGCCTTCATAAAGTCACTTAGCCACTGCCTGGAGCAGCAGCTTTGTGCTCTGGCTTGTCTTCCTCTGTATCAATGTGTTTAAGTTAGACTGAACGTGTGCAAAGCACACAGAACACATTTGGTATGTTACTTTCCCAGAGTTTCAAGCAACACGTTATGCCAACTGGAAGAATGTGAGAAAAAGTGCAGTCCCAAGAGACTGAGACTTTAAATGCATATTTAGCACTACTGTATGCACGACTTATAAAAAACATCCCATGAGGATGAGCTCTATTGAAATTCAAGTCACAGTTCATATTAAATCAGTTTATTGTTTCCATCTAATAAATGAATTACTTTAACTCAGGAACTGTTTGTACATTGAAATGCTATTTCTTTATGGATTTTTTTTTATCATTATTACTATTTCAAATATAGGTCTGGACAAAGACTATACTGTAGTATTCAATAGCTTTTTCCTTTTTCCATCAGGAACAACAGAGAATGCTAAGGGAAAGGTAGAAGCAGAGTTCTTTGAAAGCCTGCAATTGTGTCACTACAGAATTTGTTTTTGCCTCTGTCCTCCAAGCCATGCTTTAATATGAAATTAATTTTATGCCTGTATGATCATGATGTGATATTTTATTCCAACACAGACACCTGCATAACCTGTGGATACCAGAGACTTTTTGCTCCCAGTGCTGCCAGGTTACTGGAGAAAGATGTAAATTTAACTAACACTCATTCTCTTCAGAAGAAGCAGCATAGAATTTGCAGAGTATGATAAATACTGGAATAGCTTTAGCTCCTCCTACAGCTCCATGATTGTGACACAACCTCCATTAAGACGAGGCGCTCTCAAGAGCACTAGAAACCCATGGCACAAATACCAGTTCATTAAGAGTCAAATAAGGGTAAGCTTCCCGAACAATGATATTCTTAATAACAAACTGAATGGTTTAACACATTGCACTAGCTATTCTGTGCATCTTTTTTAGTTTTTCAAGAAAGAAAAAAGCCAAAGTACAGGCTCCATTCCTGTGTAATTTACAAGCTTGGAAACGTGAGTATGCCTTTTCCACCTCTCATGAAGATGAGATTTCAACCCAACCATTTTTAATGTATTACAAGAAATACAATTATTTGACTTAGTTTTTCATAAGCTGTATCTTCATGAATATATTGGTTCATGTTTTATTACCTAAAAATAAACTATAGCTCAAACAGGTGACAGAATAAAGAGTAAGTCATGGAATAAAGGAAGCATCTGCCAGAGGTGCTCCTGGTTCATCAACACAGAATTAAACTACTAAGTTATGCTAAGGGAAACAACAACTACAACTTGAGCTCAGTACCAACTAAATATAGCATCCAAAGGGACACAGAGGGAATATCCTATCAAGATTGATAAGAATCTAATGGTTTCCACAATATTCTCTGAAGAGGAAACTATTCACAGTAACATAATTCACGTACAGTAATAATGCCAATGGAAAACAGTATAAAAGCATTTAAGCCTACAAAAGATTAAAAGATGGTCCTTCTATAAACATCTTTTATAGTCTTTCCACCCATCCATCATCAGGGAGGTACAACACCAGGCCTATGCATCAGATCACTGATGGAAAAGGAGTATAATGGTCAGAAATAGAGCATAAGGACACACTACTATTTTTTTGTATTATGGGTATAGGGTATGCTTGCTTTAAGATCCAGTAACAATAAAAATATGCAGCTGCAATACGGTACCTTCACTCAAAACATCTCAACTGCAATTGTTGTAACACAAAATGCAGTTTCTGACTAGGTAGTGGCAATAGATGTAGTTTTCCCAGACCCGTAGTTTTGCCATACTTCATTCAAATGTATATACTAAATTCCAGACATGTCACATAGGTAGCTCACCTCTTAAAATTAGAGCTATATAATAATTTAATTATACTGTAAGTCTTACCAGTACGACTAAGTGCAACTTTATTTGGGGGGAAAAAAGGCTTTTGAAATTGTGTTTAAAGTTGCTTGTGAAATACAGCCTTATAATGAAATCCTTCTTGCTCTCATGATATAGAACACTCTGCCAAGTCAAATGTTTAGAATTATAGCCAACAATTCTATTCTGTTTGTAGTACAGACTTTCTGGCACATGCAATTTTTACTTTAATTATTTTATTCTGGGGAAAAGAGTAGTCAGATTTATTACCAAGGTGGACTCCAAAGGCAATATTATTATAGTTCTAACAGGTAAATAAACCAATACATTTCTTCAAACCATAAAGCAACTAACTGCACTCGGAGAAAATAGATCTGAAGAACTGAAGCAGAAGAGTTCAGAGGGGAGTTACAACCTCATTCTAAGAGCAAAAGGGCTGTATATTGCTCAGAGAAAATAGTTGACTTCCTTAATATCTACTCAAGTTCTAGAATACACGAGTAATCTGAATTAGTTAAAATTATATCTGATTTTGTTCAAATATTCTTCTCAACCTTACACTCAGCTTTTATGTATATAACATACACAAAACATAGAACATATATATATGTTTTCAGATAAGTTTTCCCTCACTGACATTGGGGTACAGCCTTAAATGCCTGGCCAAAAGGGTTAAGTTGATCAAAATTATAAATGACAGTAGATATTCTTTAGTAAAGTAATCAAATATTTGAGTGGGGGGCAGAGGGGAGAAGGGGGTAGACTGATAGACTTGTAGAGTAAAAATTCTGTAGTTTTATCATACTCATGATTTAGCTGAAATAACAATACACTATCAGATCACAGAAGATAACATGAAATCTATCTTTCATATGTTTTGACATTTTAATATTTTATACATCAAATTCAAAATACACTCAGAACCTCAGAAGGGGCAGATAAGATGCCATTCCACACATCAGGGAAATGGAGCCATTTCTGGATTGGTATAGCAGCAATTCAGCAGCACACAGTTTTTAGAGCAGACATTAAGAATTACTGTTATTCATTTCAAATTGCTGCCGATAATTACAGAACTTAATTGCAGAGCTGGAAATACTCCAGATATGAGAGGTGCTAATACCTTTCATCTTACAAAAAAAAGTGACATGCTCTAACACTTGTAGTATACTTCCTTCTAGCACTACACTACGGCACAAATTTACAGCCAATTTGAAGAAAAGGGCAAGGCACCTTATGACAATATCATTACCAACAGAGAGGAAAAATTGCTTTAAAGTCACCCATTTAAGTAAACGGAACATCTACACATTTGTGGGGATAACGGAATTGTGGCCAAGATAGCTGGGTTACAATGCCTTTCTGTCAAAGATAAACAGGTAAACAGAGCCTTAAATAGAGCAAAAAAAAAGTACTACCAACACCACGGAATTACATGCAGCTCTCATTTGTTTTTGTTGGTCAGATTTTTCAACTGAATTCAGCCCAGATTTCCAAATCACTTGCCAGAGTTCAGAAGGCATTGCTGAAAGAAACACACATTGTCAAAAAGAATAGAGCCACACCTCTCATTGCTTGGGCCTGCTCACTGCCTGAGCAATGACCTGAGTAATGCCCTGTGCATTGCTTGGGTTTTCTAGAAAAGCATTGAGTTTGCCTAAGCTCTTGATTTAATCTGTCTCAGCATACACTGGCAACAGTGAAAACATGATTGAAGCACAGACCTCTGCCTGCACAACCTATTAATCTAGACAGAACTTCTTTGGATTGACGGTACTCTGCTTAAAGATCCTTACTCTTAAATATACTTGAGTTTTCATAGCAATGAAGAAAAAGCATTTTATTATGATCAAACACTTAACCATTATTTGCAAAATAGTACATCCAGTTTCAGGATTGTACCTCAGATTTGCTGTTGCAGTCCTAGCCATACGATCCCTGCAAAGCTACTCAGCCACGTATGGAAGAAGGAAACACTAGAAATAGGCAACTCAAATGCTCTTTACATCTACTGGTCCTAAATAAATAAATAAATAAATAAAATTTACTTCTTAAAAAGTAAAAACAAGTTACGATCTTAATTATCAGAAGTCATGAGTCTCCCATGCTTCCTTTAAACTTATTTCATAACTGAGCAGTATCATGCAAATAACAGCACTGATGTACTACATAAGTTATGCTCTTGTGATCTGTAATGGCACTAAATCACTAAAGAGATATTCAGGTTAAATAAAAAATAACACACCAAAAACACACAAAAAAATGATTTAATGGGGTTTGGGAATTTAAAACTATTTCATGATGAAGAAAAATGGAGCTTTGTACTTGTGGAAGATTAGTCTTGCACTGAGTTTTTCAAGTAACTATCATATATTTATATATATAATTTAAACCAAGTTACTTACTCCTTTAGTAATAGCATTTCTTTATAAACAAACAAGGAACTTGAAGAAGAATATCCTAACATTTAGAATAGCTGAATTGTAAACAATATACATAAAAATTAAAAAAAAAAAAAAAAAAAAAAAAAAAAGCTTACAAAGTCAAGCCTTTAAATTAGGAAACATCCAAGTTAATGAATATCCTGCCTTATTCAGTGCAGAGAATGGCAGTTTGCTTAATGAGCAGCTCTTCAGTGCTTGGTTTCTTTGTCATTGAACCAAAATGACTCCCACTTTATTTATTGCAGTATTCTTGAGGCAGTTAGTTTTTCCACATAATTTTTCTTTAGCATTCATCAGTATTCTCTCCTACATTTTACCAAACATGGATTAGTATTGACTTCTCATACTATTCCCACGAGGTGAGGAGCTGGTATTTGACATGAGAATACTATTTGTTGCCACCCAAATTCATGTATTATATTTTTTTCAGGTACAATTTCACAGAAAAGAACCTTTCTTACTATACAGCCCTGATTCATCAGAGGAGATGCATGCTGAATGAGGCACACATCTCACAAAAAGAACATAGGATTGTAATAGTCCATGTTATAGAGTCGCACCAACACTCACCAGGGACATCAGCAGGGCTGGAATTCTGCCTGTAGCTTGACAACCAAAAAAACAGCAGTAGCAGAGACATCACAAAACAGCTTCAAAGGATAGCAGTGATTCTATTTATTTTTAAAATACTTACACCATTTTTCTCCTACTATCCACCTCAAAATTCTTACTTATCTTGCAGTCCCAGTATGGTATTTTTCTCTCATCTCATCTTTCCTGGTTCCCGTTCTGCTGTTTACTCAAATCTGCCTTCCAGTTCTAATCAGCACTCAATTTGTCATCTATGTCCTCAGTCTCTCTAAGACTGTTTCTGTTCTTACAGCTTTCTCCTTTCTTCCTCAGACTTGTTACCTACATCGTTCCTCCTGTACTGCATTACCACATTGTCTCTTGTGGTTCTGATTACACGTTTCTTTAGCCTTTAACTTTTAAAATAAAATCTCTAACCTTCATAACAAGTAGGGCTGACAGCACCAAACATAACTTTGTTATTATTAATAGAGAAGCCACAGGTTATGGTGGCTATAGTTTCTATAGTCATTCCCACCCCAGCAAACTTTGTATTTTTAAGATTGGGTTCTGTGCTCATATATTAGCAAATTCATTTTGGAAACCACACAGACAATCACAGAACAACACGGTTGTAACACTTTCACATTGCTTTCCAAAGCACGAGGAGACAAGCTAACTGAGCAGAGACTGGCTTGTACTATTCCCTGCTACTGCAGTCCTGCAAATACAACTGAAATAATAGACTAGGGCCAAACATTGAACAGCAGAAGATGTTGACTGAAGCCACAGCTAAAAATTAAAGGGCACATACTACTCTAAGTACAGTAAGAAAAACATTAAAACAAAAGCAATTAGGAGTTTCATCTTTCAGATACCAATTGAAATTTATTATACTCTAGCAATGTTTAGGTGGTCTCAGCAACTTTTAAGGAAAACAAATATTACTAGAACTTGCATTTGGACTCGTAATTTTTCTCTAAGTCAAAGAAAATCACAGATGTTGATTCTAAGGGCAAACCTAAGCTCTTCGTAGTTCAAACAGGTAGGACTAACAAAACAGTATACAATTAGAGGTCAGAACTGGGCACATCACAAGCATTTTTTAGTTGTTATTAATAGCTAGATTACATCCTGAACTAGTATTGCAACAGGTTATTTAACACTGCTCTGGCAAGCAATTCAGCTAACCTGTTAGTATTCAGCTTACCTGTTAGTATTATTACATAGAAAGCAAGTGAGTTCACAACAATAATAAAGTTATATCTTCATTAGCCGTATAATTATTTTTTTTAATAGTGACAGAAAACCATCATCCTTTTTTCTCATTCACCATACAATTGAAAATCTGACTTATGCAAGACATCAGGTAGTGATGGAAAATGAATTTAAGGATCCTAGTCTCATTTTCAGTTATAAAACATGGAAACTCATCTCTGACAGAGCAGAACAAAATCTAGCTGGGAGAGTAATTTTTCAAACATCTAGCCATAAAAATAGAATGATCAACCGTATTTCAAATCCAATCATTAATAATAGAATGATTTGTTCCAAAAAAGTACAGGTTTTGTGAGACTATTTGAGATTTCACAATGGAATCTCTATCAAATAACAGTTTTACCCCATGTACAATATACATATGCTTCCCTGCTTGGCATGCAATTCATTTAGCATTACAAACACATTTCTAAGTGCATAGCCAAGTTTACTGCTACCTCAGAAAAGTGTTTCCAGTATTTTTCAGTACACCTGGGGAAATTCATTGCCGTTCAGCAACTACATGTTCAAAACACAGTGACTGTTACACACCTCAGCTACGTAGACAGGTGTAGCTTTCTGGAAACATTCTTAGAAACACGGAGCATGCTTTTTTGCTGGTTATTACTGTAAAGAAGGAAAGAATGATAATACACAGTTCTACTCTATGTGACTTTTAATGATTTATCTGAAGTTGGTATCATCAATTTTTATACATAATGATGGAGAGGACTGTTCATAACAATTCACTGCAAAGCTAAGAAGATGTTTTAAAGAAAACCATTCCCTATATCTGTAAAATATGTGCATCTGAATGTGAAGACATTTACAATGAATGGAGGGAGAGGGAAAGAAAACAAAGTGAAAGTTGGAGAGTAGTCTGAGCAATTCACCTTGAGGCCAGCTGCAGACAGCAAAAAGGAAGCAAGAACCATGAGGTGGAACTGAAATTTCTTTTTGCTGCTTGACAAGTCCTTCCAGGATGACTCAGGCCAATCTGTCTGATCATACATGCCATTCGTATTTGCACATCCAGTCACATTCTTCCTATAAAGCTTCAAAAGGAGAGGCTCTGCCTTGTCAAGAGTTGTATCCTGTCTGGCCAACAGAAAGGGAATTATGTTGATCAGGTAGAATCATAATTAGAAAGATAAAATAAAACTGATAATCCCACATCTATTTCTAACTACTGGTTAAAACTGAACAGTAACAGTCATCTCCAAAAGGCCAAAGGAAATACTGCTCTGGGATTGAATCTGCTATTCCTTTATTTCAAAATAAATGGTCAATATCTGAGCTTTACTGACATCAGTAGAAAAGCTCCTATTGACCTATGCAGAGCATGGATTTTAGCCAACAAGTCCGATAGCACATTAGGTCCCATTTGTCTTGAAGAACTTCATTGAAAGAATTATCAAAAACAATTAAAGCAGCCTGGCTAAAGTCATGTTAAAGATGCAGCATGGATGCATCTGACATGTCTGCAAAGCTAGATAAATGCTTGTGTTCTAGGAACCAAAACCAGCAGAACTGAACAATAATATTTCAGAGATAAGAGTGTAATTTGAGTATCAACACTTTCAGGGAAGGAGCAATTAAGAGAAATATCGAAGTGCCTAAGAAACAGCTTTGTGAATCCTTACGTCAGGCTTCTAAACAAGAGAAAGCGGGTTTTACATAGCACAGGAAAGATCAGCTTAGATAGGAAACCAGCTAGTGGGAAGGAAGCAAGTGTACTGACATTATCTTAGATATTTGAGTACCGCGCTGGATATTTTTTCAGAAAACTAAGCCGTGCTATGCAGTTTAGTGTAGAAAACATTGTGTTCTCCAACTGAAACATATCCCACTCTTTTTAACTGTCATAATTTTTATGTTTGAATGACTACATGGCAGTTACTTATAGGAAATTATATACTCTTCTCAAAGCGTTTCTCATACAAGTATGCCTAGCTGAGTACTGGCACAAAAAAAGAGGGATAAAAATTAAGTCAATTGAATTACAGACTGCAATTTATTCTAAACAGGTACCGTACACCTTTCCTAGACTTGTCCCCAACAACAACAGATTGCTTTCAGGTTTTGCTAACTTGCTGGTTTTGTTTTATTTTGAACAGATTAGGCATCATTATCACCCCAAAAAGAGCATGCTGATCTCTTCACTACCTAAAAATAAAAAACTTACATATAGCAATGCATTATTGTGGCAGTTTGTGTAAGAAGCAAAAGACTTTATTGCTTCAGAAGATCATGCAGTTATTTGTGTGATCTCAGTGGAAACAGGCTGAGCTTTTAACAACTAAAGACAAAATTAAATTCTAACTTTCTATTGAGCTAACTAGCTTACATATCAAACTATGCAATGTCTTAGACAATTCATCACAAGCATACTGTTGGGTCCAACAAGTCTCAAGTAAGGCAATTTCTACCAATTACAACATACATGTACTAAAAAAAAAAAAAAATGCAAAGTTGCTGAATGCTGGAAACGGTTTACCAGAGTATCAATATATATTTATATATATATTTAAACGTGATGTGTTACAAAAGCAAAAAGAAAATGATTCCATTATGTCACTACCAAACTTCTCTAAATATTTCTGTCACTGCACTTAGCACTGTTTCTCTGGATGACAAGTTACACTCCAAGCCGCTGTTACTACAGTAGCTGAATCTACCACTGAAAAGATTTGTCTTGGTTCCTAAGCATGCTTTTCTAAATTCTGAGTACTAACTGGTTAAGGAAGTAAGAAGAGCATTCTTAGAAACTGTAGTTGCTTATTTAAGTATTCTTTTCTACTTGTTGTCTATGAGCATGCTCAAATGAAGCTTTTATACCCTAGTTATACTAAAGCCTGCCACTATATCATTTACCTACAGCAATTTATTCAAGGTTTCATCATCGTGCAGCTTTGAAGCTGAAAATGAAAGAGTTTACATTTAATGAAGACCATCTGAAGTGTCCCCATTGCAGCTGCAGGCTCTGTAGAAACTGTAGTGCAGGAGGCAATATGCTGTATTGTAATGCAGATTTGCTTAAGAGTGCATCTGCAGCAACAAGATCATTTCCCATGGTCTTCACTGTATTTCTTCTATTATTCATAGAACACAATGTAAATGAAGCTATAAATTTTAGCACATACTAAATGTAGAAAGATAATGGAAATTGTGAATTATGAATGAATCACTGTTATTGTGATTCCTCAAGGATTCTGATGTAGACGATTATATGCAAAGACACTGTAGCTAGATTTCTTTTTATTGATCTTGAAAAATGATTTTAAGAAAATTATAATTAATATACAGAATTCAGATATTTGTTTTTCATGACAATGCTAAATACAACTAACCGTCAAAGGCAATTACATATCAATGCTACCTAGGGGCAGGCATACTTGTATTTAGGATTACTGAATTGGGAAGAGAAAGATAATAGCTTGCAAAAATGTGTTTCCCAGCTACCCACATGTGTTCTTTCACATTTAAATAAGCCACAGGCAAAGTTTATGGCATATTTTGTAGTGAGCACATTCATATGCCAAGTAATAAGCAGTAAGATAGTGGCTTTTTTGTATAGGGTGGCTGGAAGTAGTTTCTTTAAATGGAAAAAATATTCTTCTGCAAATTACACAAACAAGCAACCTACAAATATGAATCTATTTGCCAGATTTATCACGATAGCAGGAGGTATTAATTATTATTCTTACCCATTAAGAACAGTTCTGTTTGTGATATGACCAAATTCAAGGGCTGTTTTGATTCAAACATGTTTGGAAATTAGTAAAATTATTCACTAAAATTGCTCTAGCTATAATCAACATCATCAAAACACTTGCAAAACCTTAGGGCAAGTCTGGATTGCACCAGATATAAACAGTAGCAGATGCATATTAAAATGGATTGGATCCTCAATTTCTCATCCATTTCTGAATCTCTGGAACCTGGATCATTTCTCAGAACAACCTTTGCTCTATTTGTAACTACAGAGCAATTGACTGACTGTCATCTACGTAAACTTGTTGACTTAAATACAATTATTCATCTAGGAAAGGGATAAACAAGACATTTCTTAACAATTTATTACTGCATGTGCCTGTGATCTATACCAAACATCTGCACCGTTTTGTGCATTTTTGGGTCACAGACTTCAGTTACCAGGCAATGCAGGCACCTCACATATTCCTGAATTCATTAGCTAGGTATTAAGGGCCTCTGAGTCCTTGTCCATTCTTCCACATTCGAATCCGCACAAAGAAGTCAACTCCGAAGAGAAGTAAGGGATAATCATGGAATCTGTGCACCTCTTTATACTCAGCACAGCCTCTTCAAGTTCAGGCTAAAGCGTATATGGCCAGCATGTAACAAGGCTTTGACACATTCTCTCTGCTATGGAAAAAAAGTAGGATATGAAATAATGACAGCACGAAACATGAGTTTTGCATTAAGATTTTTACCATATTACTTAACGTTTTTCATACTACTTATTTTAATTTGTAGAAAAAGCCAGTTTCACTGTTCTGTTGCATAGCAATTTTGGCTGTTCCCAGCAGTATTAAATCTAATGATCTCTTCTTTACTTTTATTCACTATTGACCAGCAGAGCTGTAGGACTCTAACAACCTGCAACGTGCCCGTGATGGTCCCCAGCTTCTGACAGCCTGACTGGCTGTGAGGTCTAAGACCAAGGGCCAACTCCAACCGACTGGGACAGAAGGGGACACACAGCATGAGGAGTCGGTATCACCACTGCTCTATCGAGGATGTTGGCTCACTCCAGTGGACACGCATTCAAATCTGTGGACAGTTGATGGGCCTTCGCTCTTGCTGTTAGCACACACACAGATCTCCTAGAAACCCCTAAACACCCTTCCCATTCTGGAAGGTCTTCAGAGTGTGTCACAGCATCTGTCAGAGCTAAAACTGCCGAGTGAGCCAGGCAGACAGGTTGCAGGCCCAGCCTCCATGAGCTCAGCACCACAGGGCTCCCGTCGAGCCAACTGCCCCGTCCTGGAAGCCACGTCCTCTCCTGGAAGGTGGGGCCACTGTCACAGCTCTCCTGCACAAGGCCCCTACAGCCTGTACAGTTCAGAAACCTTGTATACTAAAGAAAATTAAATGATTGCTTCCAAAGCATCTTTGGTATCTTTTAATCAATTAGAGGGGAAGAACTTCAGGAGCCAAACAAGAGCAGCAGTAATTCTTCACTATTTCCTGCCCGTGGCATTCATTACAGCTATAGAGGAAATGACTACATAGAACATGGATTATGTATCACTGTATAAACATGTCCTTTGATCTGGTAGAGGCATTACATTACTTTCACATACATTACATACATCAGCTTTCAGAAGTAACGTTTAAAAAAAATATATGTTTACTTGCAAGGGCTTTTCTGAAGTTAAACTGGGATGAATAGGCAATTAAAGTTCAGAAACAGATGTAATTAAAAACACTTTCAAGTAGTTTTGTACATGGTTAAGTGATTCTCACCATATGAACTTTAAAACTGTTGTGCATAATAAAGAGAATAACTCTGAAGGAAGCACATGGTTTCTTGTCTCTATCAGTCAGGGAGGTTGTTAATGCCTACTACAGAACCAACTGTCCTGATGGCACAGTTGTTTGTGTTTTCTTTTTGTTTGTTTTTGTCCTCATCACCAGATGTATCAGGATTTCGAGAAATATTTAACCACATTTCAAAAAAAAGCACCTGATGTTTTTATGAAGTCAATTCTATATTAATGCTATTCAAAAATTAAAATTCTAGGACCAAACAGCAAGCTTAATTTCAGTTCTGAAGTGACAGTCAACTCAAGAGCAGGCTAGACCAAATCCTCAAACCCAGACACCATTTAGCTCTAGCAAAACATATTTTCTACCAATTCTGTTGTTCATGTTATTCTGTGTAACTGATCAACAGCAAGCTTCAACATGTATACCAGGCTTGAATTACAGATTCATAGGAAGACAGAAGTGTCTGCAGATTTTTGTTTCATTTAAGTTAAACAAATTCTTTAAGTGTGTAATTTTCCTTCCAGTCAGTATGAAAAGACATACTTGATTTTATTTTTATAAAAAATAAAATAACAACAACATTTAAGTATGAAGTTGGTTGCTACCACTGTTTGAACTTTTCTTTCCCAAAGTCAATTTATGAAGACGGGAAAAATTTAAAAAAAAAAAAAAAATTGAAGTAGGGTTACTTATTTGAAGTTGAAGCCCTGTTGTCAAAAACATTTTCTGATAACATCAAGATTGATGATGATCACACACCATTTGTCTTGAAGTCAGGCAAATGAAATGCCTCAGAGGAAATCCAAGAGTTACACACCGCTAGTGAGTTCAGTCGCCAGGAGGACACGACACACTGGGTGAAGTCCTGGCCACCGAGTATTAACGGTTGGTTGTTCAGAGCGCAGCTTCTGAAGGAAGCCAATGTTGGGATTTGATTATTGCGTATTTCAATGTGTTTAAATCGCTCTCCTGAGAAAAACATTAAAGATAATGGTCTCCAGAAGCTTCTGTGTTAGGCACTACCTTTTCTGGTGGTTTACGAGGAAGCCCAACAACAAAAAGTTGACATGTCAAAGATAATATGACACAGCAATCACTGGGAGCAGAGCATGGGAGTCCTAACTACCTCCTGATTAAAAAGTTACTTGCCATCTGTTGAGCTTGAGTGTGAAATTTAAAACAAATCCTGTGCTTCCAATGGTGCTTCAAAACTAAGCCTCTGCTCCAACAGTGACCTGTATTTTATAAATCTAACTATATGTGTTTACAAACCATGAGTCACATACAAAAAGATCAGTTTTCCAAAGCAGATACCCATTTGCACCCCAGTAAGTCTTAAAGAGGGTGTATGTTGACCAGTTAGAAAATAAAAACTAAAAAGGCAGTATTACAACAGAGCTGCTGTTACCAGAACTTCATTTATGGCATCCTCAAATGTAAGTTACACCACATACTGCTGTAAAAACATTGTTCTATTACTAACATTCTCAGCGTGCTTTTGTTTTACGTATTTTGCCATTTGTCCGTAGAAATCCATTTTGTAAAACATATTGGCAGACTTGTAAAAGGTGATTTATGGTACCATTTAAGCACTTATCACTTGCTATTCATTATTGCAGCTACACAATTCTTATGGGCTACAAACCACTGAGCATCTCAGCACAGCAAACTTTTTTAGTTTAGGGTGGTTCATTATTTTTCAGACAAAACATTTTTTACTGGCTTGTTTATTAATATAGCCAAGTACATCTACAAGTGATCTCTTAATTCCTTGTTATTCATCAGCATGACAAACCCTGAGGTATTAATCTTGAAAAAAAATACATCCAAATAAACTTTTAAGCATGAAAGTAGCTTCCAATTTTCTCTAGAGACGTGTAGAACTGTATATTTTTTTCTTTCACAATTCAAAGTGATAGTTTTTACTACAAATTTGTACAGCTAGCAAAATAAGCCTTTGTGGTTTGTTTGTTTGTTTTTTTTTGTTTTTGTTTTTTTTTTTGAAATAACCCTTCCCTAGGCCCCAGCTCTGTATAGCAGTAATTTTGCCTTTTCTGCCCATAACAGGTAGTTTAATAACATCCCACTCCTCTTCAAACTTTTCCTTATTTTTATGCATGGGCCATAGTAGCTAGAACAGGACAATCAGTGCTTTTCTACCAGCTCAACCAGATGAACTCCATAGACTCTACCACCACCAACTAGCAAAGCAGCCACCAGACAGCAGACCCCCAGTATAACAGCCTTCAAAACTGCAAACAGAATTATTTGAAAGTAATTCTACATATGCAAAATTCAGAATTCAATATTAAAAAGGCTGACCAAGTGCAAAATAAAGGTCCTCAAGTACTTCCAAGTCTAATGACATGTACAAATTGGTAGCACCTCAACACACCACAAGTCACGGTACATACTAAAAATCTTTCTTCTGAGCAATCACACCCAGAACACTCTACAGAACCCTCTGAAAATACATACGTGCTCTGTCAAACACAGGATCTGAAGGTACCAAAGTTTTTTTTAAAAAGTGAAACCTCCCTGATGAGGGCCCTGCACACTAGAATTAGAGATAGATGACATTTGGCTTCTGTTGGAATTACATGGGTTAATTCAAATAATTGAGCGTGATTGTCTGCTATCATCTGAAACTAACATCAGTGAGACATTAGAAGACACCTGCAACTGTACTTGCAAGAAAATCAGTTTGGTTTATGGGAAAAGAAGCTATTTACTTGCAAAACTGATGGCTAAAATCTCCCTCTAATTTTTTCATGCATGTGTCATGCGTGCAATAAGTTCTATGAGCAAAGATTTCAAAGCCTATTTGAGGTTGCTGAGTTACAACAAACTAAACTAGCATGCTGTTTACAAATCATCTACTTAAAAGCAAAGTAATTAATAGTTAAGGGCATCATAAATCACTCACGAATGTTATACTGATGAAGCATAAACATACATATCACGAAAGCAAACTGACAAACATATAACCTGGAATTCGAAAAGCTTTTTTTTTTTTCCATTTAAATATTACTTTTCACATTAATAGCTAATAAAAATATTAAAATAAGCAGTAATAACAGTCCCCAGCTAACACTTAGTTTTGATAATTTTACCTGGGGGCAGCCACTGAAAGCCCCTGTCAACCAAGCACATCGTCTGGTTTGTACCAGCAGCCACACCATCTCTAACCCCTTTCTTCTGCGCACAGGATAAAGGACAACCATAACTTATATAAAGACCTTAAACTGAACTGCTTTTTCATCAAATGCAAATTGAGTTTTCAAATATACCACAAACTAGAAAGTTTGGATGAAGAGTGACAAGACAATTTTGAAAAAAAATACAGGGGCAAAAAGAAATGAGAAGTAAGAGAAAACTGCTAAGACACGGTAAGTATTTCTAAAAGCATGCAATTGAAACCAGTTTTTAAATCTTTCGTTGTCTGTGATAGTCTTCAAAGCCCCTGTTTTGAAGCCAAATAAAACCCCAATCTAGCACTAAAACAGAATAACAAAAATTAGGACACAAGTCTAAATGCACAGAAGAGTTTGTTTTGTTTAAAGCAAAAGAGAGAACACAAATCATCCAATTAATTTCTCATGTTGGACAGAAGCAGTGCTGCAAGGGGCCTCAATGTACTTAGGTATTTTAGCAGGTGAGCAAGTGTAACTGTGCACATGATAAAAAATTCTGTACCACAAAAGCATCTGAAAAATTATGTCCCACATTCCCACACATTTTAAACTCAAAATCAAAAAAAAAAAAAAAGTTATCATATAAAGCTCTGGTACCCAGGCTTTGTTACATTTCAAGTTGGAAGTAGAATGCCGAGAAGAGATGAAGAATCACTGTTCGGAAGCCTAGATCTGAGGATGAGGATTTAAATATTCTTTCCAAAAGGGATCGTTGTCCTGACATGATTTTTTTTTTTTTAATTAAAAACAGTAAGCAAATAAGCTATATCACTTAACTATTTCCTTTATAATTTGGGGGTGGAACTTTTAAGTAAATGTATCTGCAAAGGTGTGTTCATTCTCAGACTATCCTAAAACTTATTGTTATCCTGCTGATTTGATCAATTCATTTTTTTTTAAATCAATACAACATGAACTTCACTTTGACTTCAATACTTCTTGACTTATTTTCAGTTATACTAACTAAACTTTGGTTTTGTGATTTATTTTTTTTTAATGCTGAACATACTACAGCAGAGTCACGTAGCGTGGCTTACTTATTTTTCCCTTTAGCAGTCAGACTTTAGATACTTGAGGATCCAAGTGGAATTAAGCAGTCAATCCAAACCTGTTCACCTTTATTAGTCTTTGGCTCTCATTTAAATAGAATCCACTGAGAATTTTAACGACAATTAGTGTTTACACTTACAGTGGAGGGACTCAAAATCATACCCTTCTAGTCCACAGATGTGTTACATGATAGTAGCAGTATACACACTAACTGAATGTATAAACAGGAAAATTTGTTCCTTCAAATGCAGCTCGGTGTTTGTATCTTGTGATCTCTGGACCTTATTCATGTCTTATCCTGTAGTTGATGAAATTGCAAACTGAGAATGTGAGTTATGCAAGAAAAAGGTATCAGAGGGAAAGCAATATTTAAAAGCAACTCAAAAATCATGCAAGTACTATGAAATTCAGGAATTTGGTTAGGATTTAGATTTGGTTATACTCTCTGCAAGGATATCTTCCTTTGGGGAAAAATCCACATCTGCACAGACATGGACTCCCCTTCCTGTTCTGCGTGCTTCTTCAATAAACCTCATTCCCCTGACTTCAGCAAAGGCAGTCTAGCAATATGAAGTTCATGTAGAGCCATTGCCCCACATGACATAGGTCTACAAGAGTTAATATCGTTTAGGTCACATCCTGCACAATCAGCATTAAAACATCCAAAACCTCACAGGCTGTTCTATAGTAATGCACCAAACCTTTTCCCCATTCGTGACTCTCACATCCAACTTCTCGCTTGATAGTTGCTGTCTCTGGATTGCTGCTCACTACTTGACTCGTTTCTGATCCCAGCTCTATTGCTGGCTTTCCTAGAAGTTGCTCCAGTGTATTTTTTATAAGTAACACACAGCAGAGAATCTGCTTGTGATGTGGAAACTACAATCTCTAAAGAATCCACACAAAAAATACTTAGGCACCTTTTCTATTTTTGTATAAATGTAAAATAGCAGTGTCTCAAGATCCTCTAGCTCATCAACCATCGCAGGATGACTGAGTGGCTGCTAGAGAACTTCAAGAACACCTTGACATCTTGTTAAAAGCTTCTGATTTGCTGCTTTGGAAACAAATGGCTTCCCTTATGAAGTTTATGAAGTTTACAGCTTCATCCTTCTGCATACTATACGGAGTGGCTACAAGTCCATGCTATCGTACCATCCAATGTGTACTTTGTGAAAATAATTTTCCACTTCAGCTGGTTTTAAACCAAATCTCAAAGGTATTCTAATATATCTGCCTCAAAGTATGATTTTTGCCATGTTACTCACTGCTGACAAATTACTTAACTGGGAAGATTAGAAGAAAACACTTCATCTCCATTCTCCAGTCTTCCCATTCCTAGAAGGGTTGTCAGGCTAAGAAATAACTATGGGGAGCCCCCTGTTAAAATGCTAGCAGTGATAATACACATTAATTTTCTCCACTGTCTCATGAGTGTCTTCATGCCGAGAAGAGAATCGTAGTTTACATATTGATGAGAACAGCATAAAGATACTTCCCTGTAGCTTGACATGGGCAGTATACAAGAATAGGACTGCAGGGTTCCCCAACTCTCACCTGAAGTTTCTGTACAGAAAGAGACACATTTATAACCCCCTACTGCTACAAAGAAGAAAATAATCTGTTCTCCATGCCCACCATGAACAGGACTAGTAATGGGTTTAAATTACAATGAGAAAGCTTCAGTTTAAATGTGAACAAAACCCCTTCTATTAGCAAAGACTAGAAGGGATTGCCTGTGGAGACTGCAGAGTCTCTATCATTTCTAATCTCTAAGAGTAGCTTCGACAAACATCTGTCCTAAATCTTGAGCTTTGAACTGTCCAATACATTTAGCATGGCAAGGTTCCAAATAAGCTCTCCAAGCTGATGAGCTCTCCTGCAGTTTACATATGCAATGCTATTCAAGCTATATTAAAAGCTACTTCGCAGCAGGTACGATATTAAAATCTGAATTTTATTTTATTCTCATCCCTGAAGGAATGTGAAATACATTAAAATAGTGTTGTGGGCTTGATTAAAACCAAGCAAAGATCCATCATCACTTTGTAACTTCCAAAACTCTACCTATGAACTCAGTAGCGATGAGTTGTACCTACGAACTCCATACACTGAGGAATAATTTGCCATCAGTTCACAAAAGCTGAGTTTGACCAACAGTAGCATGATAATTGTTATATGACCACTATATTGAATAGTCAGCAAATAAACACATTAGGTAAGAGAACAGAGCAAGATGAATTTATTAATCTTTATTTTGAGATTACGTGGGGAAACTGACTAAAACACACAAACTTTTTT
This sequence comes from Oxyura jamaicensis, assembly GCF_011077185.1. Classification (NCBI taxonomy): domain Eukaryota; kingdom Metazoa; phylum Chordata; class Aves; order Anseriformes; family Anatidae; genus Oxyura; species Oxyura jamaicensis. Next base: position 4,871,832 of record NC_048903.1, on the reverse strand, counting down.
AAATATGAAAGTGAAGGAAGGGTACATGAAAGTAGCTTAACTAATTGATTAACAATATTGATGCTGTTGTTTTATCCCTGTGGTCTACTGCAATAGCAAAAACACACCCAAAAATCTCAAGTACAACACAGAACCCTTCCAGGGGGCATGCATTTGACTTACCACCATGTGTCACCACAAAGACTTTCTGGAGCCGGTATTTAACAATTCCTTTATAAACATTACTAGATAACAGCTTTGGGGCAAAGTGACCATTAAGATCTTGATCAAAAATTCCGTATTAAAATTACAATGTTTAATACAGTAAGATTTTTTTTTTTTTTTTTCTAACAGGCAAAAGAGCTAAAATTTTTGCAGAGTACCTGAGGACAGCCCTCCACAGCTGAAGCCGGTTTTGTAATTGACCAACTATTGGCTACTTTGCACTCTGTAAGCTGAAAGAAGCACAAATACAGGAATTTTGGAGTGCAAAAGTAAGCGCTTGTGTTCAGGTAGACTCGCTACAAGACTTGTTAACATGGGGACTGTTAGCAGGTTGTTCCATTTGGTCCATCCATTGTACTCAAGGTTGATTAAATTTGGGGAGGAGAAAAACAGAGTGAGAGCCATCTTCTAGCGTCATATGCTTGGTACCAGGCAGGCATAAGGGACAGGAGAGAACCGTCTTGTTCTGGGTAATTCAGAACTGCAAGCACTCTCAAAAATCAAACAGCATTTTCCCTTTGAAGCACGGGGCTACTTTTTTGGACTTTTCACTCAGGAATTTAACAGGATTGGTCAAAAATCCATAAGTGTGCCTTTTTCAGAATCAATCCATCATGTCTGAGCTCCCAGACATACAGGATCGCATTCTCATCCTTTCTATTGAAATTATATTTGCTATCAATTTTATATGGTGAACCAATTCTGGTCAGTGATGAATGAATCATCACTGCAGATACCAACAACACAAATAAATTACAGTCTACTGCTGCATTGTATCCTTTTGGGAAAGCTGCCATCATTCTTAGTACAGAAAGCTCATGTGTTGTAAAATTATTTCTATCTTAGTTGATACACAATATTTGAAATGTCCTTTTTCCTCAGATGGGCTTTTTCCCCAGCTATGTTCTAGATGCAGCTCTCACTTTGCATTTAAGCAGGGTTTCAGGTGAATTAAAAGGGACAGATATGGCAGCCCTAAAGTAATATATGAAAGTCTTATTGTATTAGTCATTTTTCCTGTCATTTTGTATTAGTGTCATATTAGTCTAATGCAATACTAACATGATACTGAAATGTTAGCATATTACAGATTACTCAGTGTGTCAAGCTTGAGTCTGATCATATTACTTTGCTGTGTGTATTTCGGTGATGAAACCCTTCCCTCCCACCCCCTGAAACTGTGCAGGACTAACAGAAAACATAAGGCACAGACTGTGCAGCAGTCTCCGGCTTGTATAATAGGTATTAACATCTCCTGTGCCAAATGAAAGGACTTAAGACAACTGACAATATTGATTCAGTCTGGGCGTTTGTTAGTACAAGCAAGGTTTTCCTTTTCACGTTAAAGTGATTTCAACTCTCCCTGTACAAACGGCAGAATTACCAAAGTAACAGCATTTGGAAACATTCCATGATAGGGGAAAACCACTAGAAAGGTAAAAGCATTAGATATCCCCTCTGAGTCTTCTTCACAGTTAGTCAGGAACTACTAGATTTGGTGTTAAAGCCTTCATACAGTTTTCTCTGAGTATATTTTATTCCAGTGACCTAGCATCAAGTATGAAGTCAAATGCATAACTAAACACTAGAAGATGCAACTGGGTTTTCTTGGTCATGTCCTGGATACTAATCACATTCAAGTAACAGTACGTAAACAAAAGCAGAACAGAAAAAACAATCAATCCATATTACTGTGCTCTTTGGCGGTAAGCATTAAAACCCTGTTCTTGGAACTTGTATTTGAATGATTCAAGCCCCAGACACAGGTAGGGGTGCAGGGGATGACCACAATAGCTGGTGACAGCCATTATAATGTGTGACATTTCCTCTTCAGAGGAAGAGGTGCAGCCAGTGTTTGTTTCAGAAGCCCAGATCCCTTGTTCATTTACATAACTGAAGCACTTCAAATATTTAAGTAACATCTAAAAAGATTTAAATAGATACCTTATTGGAAACAAACACAGCACACGAGAAAAAGACAAAAGCTGCTTCTTAAAGGTCTCGATTAGGCTTGTTGGGCAGTCACAACTTTGAAATACCTTTATTTTTAAACTTGTATTCTATAGGGAAGTATTCAAAAATAAACCACCAGCTTCTTGTTTACATTTAACTAGATGTTGCAGTGGAGCATTTTTTCATATATTAAAGGTTTAACATTCATACCAACTCACCTCTGTTCAACTATAGAATGATATCAATAGAGCTCCCTTTGGATTGTATTAGAGCAGTGTAAGCTGCAAAGTGACTCCTGCCATCAAATACTATCATTTTTATCTCATATGTACAAAACATGCCTGTGTTTGTATACACACAAGAATTTACCTCTCATGTCTTTAATCTCCTAGCTATCCCAGGCACAGGTTGGCTTTTGTACAAAAAGACATGGTTTGTAACTACAGAGTACAAGAAAACATGACAGAACTGTGCTATTGAGTCTTTAGAGTTTTAAGTGATTTTAGACAGCCTATATTTTCTGCAAGGATCAGAAAAGGAAGTTTCAGCCTAGGTCTATGGCTTTAAGTCAAAACTCAAAATATTAGGCTTATATATAATCAAACACTACAGGAAGCTAGACTACCAGTTTAATGTCATTTCACTGTTCTGAAAGAATTCTAAGCATATGATTTGATGAGCAGAGTTGTATTGAATTTGGATAAATATTTAAAGCTTTTCAGAGTCCTATGTAAAATCCAATAAACACATATTTGATCAAACTGCCATCTGCTGGATATTCCTGGGATTTAAGTGGTTTGGTTGAACACACACTTCTGGGTCTGAAAATACTCTGAGAGCTACGAGAAAATCTTTCCATTTCCATCACATGTTTTTAGCAGTTAGGTTTACAATAAGTAACTGCACTCATCCAGCAGAAGTGCTGTCAGCAGCAGCACCACAGGACTGGGCCATGCCACTGATGTCCTGTGTCCCTGCGTGACCTGCTCATCTTGCCCACACGAACTCTTACACGCGGCTTGCTATGCCCACCTCGGTTTGCAGTCACTTCTGCAGCCCCTCAGCAGAAAAGGGCATGCAACAAAATTCACGTGGCCTGAAGCAAATATATCCAGTAATACCACAATTTAGTAGAGGTGCTGACTGCCAGGTCAGGAAGACAGGGAAAAAAGAAAAAACAACCAAATGCACAATGGTAAGAGAAAAGTGAAAGACAAATAAAGGAGTAATGACAAATTATTTAAACTACCTAGATAATAAGGGCCATCTGTAACAGAGGAGCAAGAATGCCTTTTCCAGGCCATCAAAAAAATACTTCTCCTTTGAAGCATCCAAGGTTGTAGCTATCAAAAAGCAAGGGTATCTTGATAGTATGCTAGAAAAATTTAATAACTGGGGTCAAATGTGCAAACAGAGTGCTCCCAGAAAGCTCTAATTACAACTAATGGTGGTATGCTCAACTTTTAAGTGAGGTTTCAAATTCAAACGGCCTTGAAGGTGTAAGAAAAATAACTAAAAAATTCAGGCTTAAAAAAAAAAAAATAGCAAAGGGAAGGACACAACAAAGAAACACCTGTTGTATTCATCTTCCAACACTTCTTCTGCAGAGAGGGCAAAGTGAAACTATAAAATACAAAGAGCCATCAACTGAGCTGATCTGACAGGCTGCTCCAGAGGGGCTCATTGACAGGTTTCTTACAACTTCTCCAAAGCATCTCCAAAGCATTTTAGTCTAGGCACTCAGGCTTACCTATCTCACAACCCCAGTATTTCACCAGCTGTTTCTTTCCTCGAGTCCCTGATTACATTTTAAATATCCTAAATCACTTTTCTCAACACTCACTTCCAGCACATTCGGGAGGTAGAGCTCCAGGTATTACAATTATCACTGAACAAAAAGAATTTTCTCTAGGACAGGAGGAGATGATGGTGCATTGCTACGTAAAGAGTTGCTCCATCTAGCTGGCAGATCAGAGTTTAAGAAGATACATTATGTACCTAAGCATGCAAAAAGCTTCATGGAAAAAATACACAGCTAGCCATGGTAACTGATGCTTGGGATCTTCCAAAAGGCAGGACATCTGCCAAGAGGAAGCACGAAGGATGGAATACTTGTGACAGGACAGTGCTGAAAAACAACTGTCTACAAAAGGTTTTCCCCTTAAAGAATACACTGCAAATTAACTCGTTTCAATCTATTGTATGGTTCCCTTTGGGGTTTGCATGAATTATTAGGAAGACATGCAATTTTCCTTACTTGAACACTTACAGAAAGTGTATATTATTTAAAAACTCACTGGGATAACAGGGTGGAGGGGAAGACTTCTAACTTCTGAGGTTTTTCAGAAGGCTAACCTACCGTATGAAAAAGGAAGTTTGAAGGGGGAAGAGAAATTTCAACAAACCAAGTCAGTCAAGTGTTGCCATTTTCCTTTTGAGCACAGGCAGAATTTAAGGACACTTGAGGAAGGCCAAAGAAAACCAAGTTTGTATACTTAGCTTTCTGGCGTAGAAAATAATATACATGGAAATACATACTAGCTTATCACACTTCGATATTGATATAACGGTCTTCACGAGAACTTATTATTATAGAAGTACACATTAAAAAAAGTAATCATCACAATCTGAGTTAAAAATGTTTAATCCAAATTAAAATTAGTTGTTATATTGTAGTTTTTGCATTACTACAATACAAAACTCAAGTGCAAATTGAACCAAAGCAATGCAGCAGAACACCAGATCGGGTTATACTATACCCTAATCCTATTCAGGACCAAGTCAGCTATGCAGAATTGCTGTTTGTCAGTGGAGAATGAAACAATCCTTACGTTGCATAAATCACCAGGAAATGTTTGGGGATACCGATGGGTGGAAAGTGCTAGACAGACATTGTCATTGAACATTGGTCTTTATTTTTTAAATCCTACAAAATTCAAATGCATGTGTGGGCTACAATCCCTGATTTTATCCCCCTCTGTCCACAGGGATGATTTACAAGTAGTAGAGTTGGATTGCTAGTCCTGTATGGCGTTTTGCACACCATCAGAAAGTGCATACTCTGGTACTTAAGGATTAGAAAATACTCATCTTCTGACAGATGCTTAGAAAACCTGCAGCCATTTTGGTCAGTACAGGCCCATTAAATTCTTGGGAAACTGCAGTAGGAGAAAAAGCACAAACTGGAGCTAAAAAGGGTACCTCAAAATCAGTGCACCACAAGTCAACCACACAGAAGTGAACCGTTTATCAAAAGCCAGATATAAAGTGGTGTTCTGGCTTCATGGAAGCGAGGTTTACAAAATACCTGGGTCAAAATTCCTTACTCTTCTAGTAGAAAAGTTGTACTGAGACCAAAGACAGCTACCACTGCTCTGTTGTGAAAAATGGCTACTATCTATCCAGTAGCATAATGTGCGTATACAGGTTCGCTTACTGACTACAAGTTCTCAAATCTTCAGTTAATCTGGATGAGGTACATGGTAGCTATCCAATTTGACTTCAAATGTTGAGGCAAAGCACCAGGCAGTAGAGAGTCAGACTGAAATCTTTATATACTACATAAATGGTATCATTTCACAAATGTTCAAGCCATTGCAAAGCCCAAGAGATTTTTGATTTAGCTGGGAATACTTGATTCAAAATATTTTAAATGTGCAAAACATCTACCAGTTGTTCTAACCATCATATTTGGTGTATTCTAGCCATTAAGCATATACTGCTTACAGTATGTGAGTAATAAATTGGGGTTTTATTCAAGTAAATGGTGAAAAAACTGACTTCATAGAACACAATCTATTTTCTAAAGCCACTATCATGGAATAAATTAATGAACATTTTCCTATTACAGTTCCTAACCAGCCAATACTACTCCAAAAGCAAAGCAAATAATGAGAACTGTATGACCCTAATATTCTTTTCACATTGTGTTTTTTCATTCTATTACAGTTGCATGATTTAAGTGATTAAGTTATCTTTGCAGGTATCACTTCAATTTAAGAATACCTAAATATTTAAAGTAATGCAGCAAGTACCACCACTTTTCATAGCATAGTCAGTTCTAAGTAACCTGGAAATACTTCAGATGTTATTAGTGCCCCTTTTTTTTCAAACCTGCACACATGGAGAGAGCATTTGGTCCCCATTAATAATAAATGCTAGAAAAAAAGATACTGGGTACAGCAACCAGATATACTTTAACTTATATTCATCCTGTCACGCTGATGTGCAAATAGATGAACTAAAACATGCTTTTTGTTGTACCTCTATTACCTTCTTATATAACAGTAAGTAAAAGTTAACTCATAACTTTTCCTGGCATTTCCTCCCTCCAGTGACCAAAGATGTACTTGCCCTGAAAAAACATGCATCTCATAAACAGGATAGATCAGATTATTTTTTGAGTTATTGTTTAACTAGAACATATTCTTATCTACAGTTGCATTAACTTGGGCTGATACTCTTGCACAAATTCAAAAGTTGCAGGTAGTAGAGGGCCTGTTACCTCCTACTTAGGATAGGCTGGTCAAGGAACCTGTTGTTAGGGCTCTGTCCTTCAAGGCTCAGACTATGTCTCTTACAGAAGAGATGACCTTCACACTCTGGTAAAAGACCTGTGAAACAGAGGGCACCCAAACAATCTACCTCAGGCACATGTGCCCAAGCATAGCAACACCAAGAGATGAAGACATCTCTTCCTAGCCAAACCATTCTACACAGATTTCAAAAGTATGGGCATAGGCAGAGTGAAGGGAAAACAGAAGTATGCTGTATGTTTTTCTGTTTCCATTTTACATATTGGGAAATGAAGGGGCAAAATGAAAGGGTTGCCATGGAGAACACAAGTTTCTCATTACTGAACACACAAATTAGGTGAAAGAATTAGAGAGAGGGCAGATGCTAAATATGTGTTCTTCTCAAACTCATTCATACCACTTGTATATTTTCTTGCTCATATTCCTTCAATTTATGCATGCAGATCCCTTCAACAGGTACCAGAAGGGATTACACGGAGCATGAATATGTTAAATTCAGGTTTGTTTTTCAATGAGGTCCGTTTAACCTGCAATTTCCATATAGTCTTATTGCAATGTGAAAACATCCTTTGACAAAAAAAAAAAAAAAAGGAAAAAATGCAATAGTATAACATTCCTCGTAATACAGAACATATTGCAAATCCACAAACAGCTCCACACAACTTACATTTCAAAAACAGATACATATGCCTGAGAAGCACACTTTCTGGCAAAAAAAAAAAAAAAAGGCAACCAAGTGAAACATTGTGGTGTAATTGCCTAAAGTAACTAGGAAACCAATCATAACTAAGATATGCTTGACTAGAGTCACTCAAGCTCCACCTAAAAGATAGAAAATAATATCAATTGGCCTAAGATTGGATGTGAGGGAAGTTACCACTGTCAGGGGAAACACCATCACAAGGACCTCCTGACTTCTGGAATCAGTCGACGGCTGAGCCTCTCTTCCCCCCTCATTGGGACGCCTTGGATGAGATTTGAACACTTGATTATACTGGGTGTCTCTGCAGAAACTTAGAAATCTCTATAGTCTTTCTGCCTTTTAACGCATTAATTTCCAGGCTGTGCACCTGTGTATTTCATGCACACTAGCTTGCTTTTGAAGACAGTAAATTATCGCCGGCAACCTAAAGAGCCTGTGTACCTGTTGCTGTAAGAAATTGCACTTAACTGCATTGTTCCTAGCCGTGAGAGTTCTCATTGAACGTGACTAGAGTGAGGGCATGACACATTATTGGGGAATCCGTGACCGTGGTAGTTCAGGGCTCTGAATCCGACCAGACCCATATCGGTTAATGCGTTACCGGTGAATCTGTGATTGTGGTAGTTCAGTACTTTGAATCCAGCCAGACCCATAACAGTTAATCTGCTACACCCCTGAACATGACAAACATGACTTCTTAAACACTGAAATATTATATATCAGAAAAGAAAAAAAAAGTTAAATTTTGCGTGGTGTAAATCATGAAACAAGTCAGAGTACAGTCGTCTGATGCAACTTCCATTAAAATGGTAAAATAAGGGTATGTAAGAGAAGTATCTTTACACTGTGACCAGCTATAAAACTAATATTAGGATCACTATGACTAAATTCAGAAAAAAAATAAAATCTGTTCTCTAGGTTCTATTAGCATGAACCAGATCTTTGTGTACAATACAAACTTACATACTGAAGCAAGTAAGAGAATCCTGAATATTTTATCCTTTAGGCATATGCTTAAATGAGTTAAGCATTATCTACGTTTTTTACTACTTTTGTCAGAGGTAAAACAAGGAGAAGAGTTAAGCATTAAAAAAAAAAAAAAAAAAAAAAAAAAAAAAAAAAGTCTTAACATGGCATCCTCACAGAAGCCTTCAGAAGATGAAGAAAACCCGACTTTGCTCAACTTCTTAGGAAAGCCACTAGTGCTCGCAAATGCCACGCGCCAGACTGTGCAAAACACATAACCCCGAACTACAGACATCTCCAGTCGGTGTTGGACCCACTCCTACCAGGACACTTCGAGTCACTTCCAAAAGAGTGCAAGGTTTCAGAAATGGAAAAAGTATTGCCAGCTATTACAACAACTTCAGTAACTGCAAGAATCTAACACTAACCTCATGGTATAGATGTTTATCACTTCTTTCTCATTTTCGCATCTTTTTGCCCTTTTAATTCTACAGTGTTGTGAAACTGCTTTTAAGAGCATAATGAGAGCTGCAAGTTGTGGGAGAAAGCAATGACTGAAGCTATTTAAAAACTTACCTGATACAGTACATAAACTGTTTGACAAGGTACGTGAATACCATCATATGAGGAACAAAGAGCCTTTATTTTTTAAACACTGCTTTTTACACTTGATGATTTTGCCTGTCATTTCAGAACCCCTTGAATATGTTTGTCAGAACTCATGTTCACATTAACTTTTGAAGGTTCACCTTCGATTTTTTTCTCATTTATAAGCTTTCTAAGTGTCAGGGACATTGTTAACTGTGAATGGAAGTGAATCAAAAAGCCTAAAATAATTTGTGTAGCAGTGAAGGCAGAATGCTAACTGATCTCTGGGGTATTCTGTTCAAAGCTGCCTTAAAAAAAAATTAAAATTACTTCCAAGTTCAGAAAAATGTACTAATGCATAGTTAATTCCAGACTGAACAGTATATTAAGGAACATCTTTAATATGGGCTAACGTAGTATTTTTCCAGACATGCTATGCTGGACATGCCCTACAAATACAAAGGTTGCTTGTTTTGTAATTACCCACCCTCTTCCCCCTCCCAAAGTAAAGAAACACTGCAGTGGGAAACTTGCTAGGACAGTTATCAATGTTTGCTTGAAAAATACAGTAACAACAGTAGCTAGTGAATTATTTTATCAGAGCAATTTGGTAAATAGCTTTCATGTGTATTTTTTTTCTTATTCCTAGCAAGATACCTTACAGGAAAATCATAACAAAATTCTTATGATGTAGTCTACAGGGTAGCAGTGGGGTGGCCCACACCACCTAGCAGCCACACCAACAGTGGAAGAGGAGAGATTTAAGACCAGGAGGTTTACAACCAAGAAGAGGGCCAGATTCATTGAATTAAGAGTTATTAATAGTTATCTAGCTCTAAACTACTGTCATTCTGTACAAAGTACTAGGGATGTTTTACAGAGAATGTCCTATTGATGCTCAGATTACAAGTAGAGAAAATTTAAATTGAGGTGATAAGCACCCTGTTTTAAGAGGTGGTTATTCATTTTTACAAAAAGGTTATCACCTTACAACACATTTGACACTGAGAGTGATTTGTTCGAGTAGCATGAGATATTTAAACAGTTATGCCTGAAAATCTGTAGTAGAAATAGGGGCAAGGTGGAATTTCAACGTAACTTCAGGTCCCTCAAATAAAGAGCATTCTACCACGCTGCTCCGTCAAGGAAACTTTGGGGTCCTTACACAACAGATTTTTCCACCATAGTTTCTTAATAAGCAGTACACAGGGATTATACACACAAAAATCTTCCATATGGAAATCTAACACTGCATAGAAAATAAGATTACCTCTGGCCCTAGTTCTGGGGAAGAAGTGCTGGCACAAATACTGTTCTTACTGCTGAATTAAGTAAATACTCTGCTCTTCAAGCTGCACTAATACTATACATATTCACATCGCTTTTCATCCTTGTCAAACTGTTGCATTTCTAGAACTCTTTTGCTTGTTGTAGCTTCGTGTAACTAGTCTTTTTTAAAAAAAAAAAAAAAATAGTATAAAATTAAGAGTGTTTTCCATAAGAACATGGTTCTCTAAACACTGTAACATCAGATTTCCTGCAAAGTGGATAATTTACTGTATTTACATAAAATACAAGAAACATGCACTTACAGCATTCCTGACTGCTGGGGGTTTGAAATGTTTTAATTATGCTGATAATTCAGTTCTTCTTAGTATTTACTATTATATTTATTTACTATTAAGTTCACACATCAGATGGAATTGAATGACAAGACTCCTTCATTTTCCCCTCCACTTCTGCCACAGAATCTTGATATGACAGTGAACAAGCCATTTTCATCTTGTTTAATGCATCTGTCATTTCTACACTGTACTCATCTAAAATTGCACCTAATTCCATTTTTTTTAAAGAAAAAAACACTCACTGATCCTGGAAGAAAAATGTAAAAAGTATAAAGCATAAACTGCATACAAAGCAGTTTCAAAAAAAAAATCCCATTAGAAAACACTCAAATTCAAATGGCCCAATAAATTCACAAAATTATATACGGTTGTGAAATTTGAAAATAAGTGAAATGCTAGAGAAGAAGAAATCTCTTACAATGCAGTAAAACCATGTGAAATTTGGGAAACCCAAAAGCAATAATTACAGATGTTTAAGTTTCTGAATATTTGTGCACAAAGCTGACATGACTATGTACTCTTCAAAACAAAAGAAAAGCAGAATTGCACTTAAAGAACTTATGATAATCTACATTGGGAATAGCGTATACTTAGGATTTTAAAGCCCCATTAAAACTTAATAATTTGAGTAGGTACTTGTCATTCTGAGGAGAACTACCTAATGGTTTATAGAATTTCTTGTCTAGACTTTTATGAAGATTATTCGATAAAAAGAGTATAGTACGTATTTACAAGAAACAGCAATAATAACAGATTTAGCAATAACAACAAATTTACCTATAAATCAAAACACTTTAGTGAGTGAGTCCTGTCATTACAAACATTGAAATTTAGTCCTTCTGCCAATCAATATTGGAAGGGGTGTCAGATCCCCAGCCTTTTCTACTTGGCTTCTAGGATTGCTAACAAGAAGCCTGTCTCAATTAAACATAACAGAACATGCCATTCTATATCTGACCCTCTGATTCTGATTGTTTTTGTAACAACATGAAGGTACAGTTGGCAGTTTACAGATTCCTTCTGTGTAAACAGTGGACACTCAGCCTTTAATCCTCCATACATTTTCAGTTAGCACGCAGACACCTACAGAGCACAATCCAGTTTCAGAAGACTATATGTTAGCAAAACAGACTCAATTTTATAGTATTAAGCCAACATTGCATTGAATAAATGCCAGTTAAATACATAAAATATAGATATTCCTAAACACTGATGTTCATGTCATTGTATTTTTCTCCTAGTTTGAAAGGCAGGTGGACCAGCTCATTATTGTGCAACTATCAGCAGCATTATTTCCATTAAATAAGTTTCTTTCAAGTCTATCAAACAGCATCACCCATTAAGCTGGCCAGGAACAATTTCCAATCACTATAAAAAACAGCACTCCTATTCTGTATCATTTTACCATCATTCAATTTTCCTCAAATTATTTTTTTAAACACACAATTTTTCTTCTATTATTACAACAAATGTCCTTTTCAAGTCATATAACACAATGTTATTTTCTTCCTGCAGCAAACAGCACTAACAGAAAGTAGAAGTGATACCAAATGTTGTCCACAACTGTTATGGAATGTATATGGAGTCTGACTTTCTACGCTAGACCAACTACTTCTGGCTGAATTCAGAAGCTACTTTTACTCCCACAGATATTTTTAATAAAGCAGAAGAAAAGAAGAAGCTGTGGAACTAAACGGGAAAGGATTATTCACGTTGAGCCTTACTGTCTGGGAGGAGGAAGAATGCAGGAAAGTGTTAAAAAAAAAAAAAAAAAGGAAAGAAAGAAAGAAACAAAAGAAAACCAAGCAACAGACCAGAGTCTTAAACTCCTTCTCCCAAGCAGATCTTCCCAGCTCAAAGTCTTGCATTGAAATATTTCAGTTCAGCCTTCTGGTGACGACCCATCCAAGACATCCAAAGCAGAATTTGGGAAGAACAATTCACAGGTTGGATGAGAAACAAATACAGATACAGAAGATCTACGCAAAATCAGTTCCAAAATGAAACAGTCACTGCTACAAGTGTTCAACCCGCAACCAGTTAGTATCGTAGTGCACAATGAACTCCTGCTGCATCATGAAATACTAACTTGGTCATGATCAAATAATGGTTATGCATAGCAAGGCATGAAGTCAAAGTGGTAAAAATAAAATACATGATTCAATTACTGAGGAATCCAGAAAACCAACACAAGAACACGGCAATGTTCCAGCTCTTACAAGTTGTTTGCCAGTAAAACATCCCTTTCAATATAGATTCAATATTTCTACCGTTGCTCAAGCGTCTTTTAAGCAGTGTCTCAGGTGAGCAAAAAGACACAGGTCATTGCTTCATCTGCTACTCAGGGAGAGAAACATACATACAATGTGAAGTTTGGTAGGTTTGTAGTTTTTTTTCATGTCTAACAGGTATACATTTGTGCTTGTGAAGAAGAGATTAAACAAGTTGTTCCTTGCACTGGGACAGCGAGATTTACAACTCTTTAGTTCCTGCACAAGATTGTTCTAAAGACTTGGGCAGAACTGAAAGCACTTCCCTGCCCAAACAAAATGCATTACTGTTTCATTACACAGCTCTGTGAAACGAAAGGCAAAACGTTCATCTTCCCTGAGCTTAAGATATTCTTCGGAACGTCAGACAAACCTCTCAGCTACTTGCAGGTACCTTCACACTGTCGGGGGAGGCACTGAAGGAACAGGGAGAGACTGGTATACTTACACGTACCAGCTCAGGGTTTCTGTAGTGTCAATTACTTAAGGCCTTGATAGGCAGTGTTCTTATCTGCTGGCTTAAACAAATGCAAATTTATGCAGCATAAACAGCAAAATTGAAACATACCAAGATAAAACTTTCTGGAATAGGGTTACATGAGACTTCCCTATCTGTGTGATCTTACAAGAAATGGTAAACAGAAAAGAGAATTAACTGAAGTCCCTCACAAGTGTTGCTTTACATTGCTCCTTTCAGATATTCCACAGAAAAGATCTTCCTGCCATTTTAAAGTATTTCTCTAAGCCTTATCACAGCCTTATCTAAGCCTTATCACAGATCTTACATCTAGTTCTGAAGCATTAGAGCGACAACATAATTACAGAAACTTTTGAGACAATCTTCCCATCTCAGCTTAGTTAAGGAGTAGAAAAACAACACTAACAAAGCTACAGAAGGGAAACAGACTGATGATGGGACAATGTGAGCCACGGCATTGTGCCTGCTGCTACACATACAGGAACAAAATCTGTGCACTCAAGAGAGCAGCCAGTAGAGGTCAGCCAGAAGTCTGGCCTCGATTATTAAAATGTAAGCAATTAAGGTCTTTTATCCATATATTTTGGCTCGTTCAATTTTCCCTTTTGGTTAGGGCACTATTGCTAAGTCCATTAAACTGCAGTCATCTCCCCACCAAACAGGCTTTCCATTAAAAGGTTAATAATGGTCATATAAATTCACTCAAACGTATCATTCTTTTTCTAATAAAAAAGGTGGAATGATGATCAGAAATGAAAATGATGCCTCACCTCAACAATAAATGTGTTTAAAGAGTATTAAGATAGCAAAAATTAATTTTGGAGTGATCAACTCCTGAATTTAAATGAATATAATTATGTAATCATTAAATTACTTGATGGACTTCATTAAGCTTATTTCTGGTTTTGATGTCATTTTTCTTTCCAATTAACTCAGCTGTTAAGATTAATTTCATAGAACTAGCAAAAGTAAAGATCAGAGCTAAGACTCACACCACTTAGGTTCACAGAACACCATACAGCATTGAAATCGATGACTTCTGCAGCATGAATACAGATTTGCTATGTCCATACCACACTAACTACTGCAAGTTCTATATAAAAAAAAAAAAAAAAAAAAAAAAAAGGTATTGTTTTCCACATTAAGTGCAATCTAATCTAATGCCACTTAACCAGAGTTGCCTTAGAGTTTAGTGTACTTGATTCACAATTTAATATCTTGCTTTCAGGCATGAAAACAATGAATGGATGCCTTACATAGTGAGAATCCTTTACAGTTTTCTCACCTATATTATTTCATTAGTATTGATCTGTCATGCAACTCTTTAAAATACCAGATTCTCTCAAGTTTCATCCACCCTTGATAAGAGAATGAGTTCTACCAAGGAGATACAAATTAAGGCAAAATGTGTTAAGAAGTGGTATGTCTTGCTCCTAGGAAAAAAGCGACCGTTACCATTAATTATGATCCCCTGGAACTATTAAATAATTACACCCAGCCCCATAAAAAACACATTTCTACTGCCACATTAATGTTGTATGTGAGTGAGAGGGAATAAGATCTGAAACCAAAGTCAAGATGACAAAACAGATTCGCTTTTTCACCTAAATTCTACTGATGAACATGTAGCCTGAAATCTGTGAAATATACGAGATCTATTAACAGGTCAAGTTCTCTAAAGCAAATAATCCATTTCAGCAGAAGACAGAATTTAAAAGACATTGCCCTATGTATATTTCAAATAAACTTGACTGCTACAGACTGCCTGTTATACACTTACTTCATCTCATCCGCTAAGAAATTAACAATGACTTTTGTTTGAGCCACTGTGAACAGTAGTATATCACTACCAGAAAAGAATTCTCTTCCACAACCACCTATGTACAAAGTGAGTCACAAAACTCCAGTTGAAACCTGTCAATAACTGTTTTGCTTTACAACAGCCTGATGCTGTAAGGTTCAGAGTACCTTCAACTTTTATTCAAATTAAGTAAGATGAGCGCCGAAGTGCTCAGTTAGGTTAGGTGTAGGACAGTCAAGTCAAGATTGTTTAACAATTTATTTATTTTTTCACTCACTTGGAAGACAAAGAACAGGATTGAAGTCATTTTACCCTACAAATTCCCAAATAAGTTTTTAGAAGTCTGAAGATGCGCTTTATCATATGTAGTACCTTGTGACTGACAGCTACCTGCACTATACAGAGCAATTCGATACATTGAGCTCTTTTCTTCACAGGAATTTCAAATACTGTAAGTCCACTAATGTGTGATTTTAAATAACAGTGCATTGTTTACCTTTAAGGGAAAAACCATTGCATCAACATTGCCCAAGTTACGAAAAAATAAGTTACAGATATTTTAGAAAAATGTCAGTTTACAACTTCAGAATCTAAACAGCATTTTCCAGCTCAGCATCAGGAAGATACAGCTAGTATTACAGATCATAAAAGGTGAAGAAAATAAAAGGGAGAATATATAAAAACACATCAAAATCCAACCCTAATCTGCAGGTAAAGCCTTTGCATCCTGCAGCAGTTAAATATCAATATAGTTCTTCCATTAGGGTCTAAAAACAGCAATTTAGAGTTGTATGAATATACGTTTGCAAAACACCAGGTCACAAATTTAATTCAATCTCCGAGGATTCTAGTGAACTTGTGTCTACTGCTCCTGTTTTCCTGAACAACAGATATATGAGGTTTCTAATAAGTTGAGGTTGGTGTTATTTGTGTGTGTTTTTATTGTTTAAAACATTTGTTCTTGCTTTTTAATTGAACAAACAATGTAGGAGCCTAGTTTAACAGCACTATAATCCCCCTACAGGCAACATGACCAAAACTGTTCAGAATCAGTCATGCTCATGATAACCTGATAAAAAATAAATAAAAAGGGATTTTCTTTCTACCATAGAAATAAAGCCAAGAAGCCAACAGATACTGTGGTGGCACAGTAACTGATTTTATGTAACTGATGCTCCAATATCACCTGTGCTCCTGTGTGGTTGGATAACATGCATTCCTTGAGAAGTATTAGTCCAACTAGATTTTACTGGATACGATGGAGCAATATCATGGTCCTTACGTTCAAATACATTGCTAACCCAACACATAAAAGCAAAATCAATACAACAAACCTTGTTTTGGATCCCCTGTCATAGTGTCAAATGTAACTAGAGACAACTGATTGGTTTTGTGGCTGTAGATACAGGTATTGCCACATATCAGAGGATAAAAGTTGCTACCTATTTTGTGAGTTTATTCCTCGGCATTTGCCAAGACTTACCAGATGTTCTTTTCAAGCGATACCTAAATATTATATTTGGGTTATATTTTATCACAAATACATGCCCATGTATGCAAATGTTTGCACGTGTACAAAAAAGCAATGGGTTAGTTGGATTTCTTTACATCACATAGTAGCACAAACAATGGTATTGAACCGTAACATTCAGATAGCCACCACATTTTTTCCAACAGAGTCTGCATGAAATCAAGAAAGTAACAACACAAGATTTACTACATTATACTTCATACATTGAGCTAGAGCAATGATTATTTAAGTAGTTTCCACACAGATTCCCAAAATGCTCTTTATTTTCTGCTCTTAAATGGGAAAAGCTTGCAGTGAGTTATCATCAACTAAGAGCATCACCTTCGGGGCTTTTTGTTCATTTGTTTAAGCTAAATTAGTTTCTGATCTATTAAGATTTAAGAAATGAATCTGGGGGCCTGATCTTGTCAGAAACCTATATGGAGCTACTGGGAGAGTAAGCTGCAAGTTTTCAACAGTTTAAAAGCCAGCCCTTTTGTGGATGATAACCACCAGAATAGTAAGTTTATAAAACATCCATTTCTTTAGTAATTAGATCTTAGGAGAGACAGGAGACACACATCTGTAACATCAAGATCATTGAGAAAAAAATTAAAAGGGAATAGAGAATCCTACTTGTCATTAAGAAATCAAATTTTTGCTCTTTGTTTTGGCGGAACATATTCAGTTTATTCTACTAGACCAGAAAAAAACAGGGATGATTTTTGAAAAGCCATAGGATTTAGGTCACCCCCTTGAAGGAAAAAAAAAAAAAAAAAAAAAAAAAAAAAAAAAAAAAAAACTATTTTTTGCTGGCTTAGTAGCAGAATAGCAGAATGGGAAAAACAGAGTAGATTTACAGATAGATATAAGGGAACTGAGGGCTAGTAGAGTAGAGTTGTGATGCTTCCTCCCATCCTCCAATGTAGCTCCCTAACACTTGCTTCCATTATACTTCTTTGCCTCTTTAGTAGTTTGAGAGCACAGCGTAAGGATGTAGATGACCAGAACATATTTTCATGTAAGCTGAGAATAATGCACAAAAGAAGCTGGGGAGATGCAAGGAAAGGAATAAAGAAGCAGATTAGCTACACATAGGAAACATCTAGAGCAAATAGGTAAATAGCTTATTAGTTCAGATTCAGAGGAGTCCAAGTAGACTATCACAACTTACTGGAATCTCTGATTTCAAGTTTCTGACAAGAATTGTATTTCAACTTGAACATGTCGAGCAGTAGTTGCTGTCTTTCCTCTCCTGAAGTCATTATAGTTCAGTAGTTCCTGTCACACAGTCCACCTGAAGCAGAGACAACACAAAGCTCTAGTACCAGGAAAAAAAACCACTGATCTTATATCTTGTTTCAAAGATCATCAACAGGTTCCAGAGATCTGTTAACTTATGCTAATACAATCAAATACAAATCAAGACTTAGCTAATGCAGGTACATTTGTCATCGCTATTCCATACCTATCTATTCCCATATCAATTGTTTGCTTTAATTGAGGTAGACTGAAAAAAATGCTACGAGCAGCATTAATGAGTGGCTTCATGTAAACTTAAAGAAAAAAGTCTATGCTTATGATTTTTTTTTGTCCTCCCCTTCTTTCTACTTGAAATTATCAATATACACTATGTAAATATGTACACATTTATAGGTATAAGTTTTGTCCATAAAAGACAGATTTGAAAATAGAACCTTGATACGTTGGAGTTTTTTCTTTGTTTTAAATAACCTCTAGACAGTCCCAGCTGCTGGCTCACAGAATTCAGACTCCAACTCATCCCTGCCACTGGTTTAATACTTATGAAAATACGATCAGGAATAGTGCAAACATTGAGTACACTGATTTAACTGTCTTAACTGTCAACTGCCAGAGATTTTTCACTATCACTTCCAAATTCATGGACACTTTAATCCATTTGTCAGGAGTAGGACAATCTTGGAGTTACGTTGGGTCAGCACCTGGCTGCAATACTCGCAAGAGCCTGATTCTCCAGCAGTTTTTATACCTGATCTGATTCTGAAACAGCTTACATTTGCACCATTTAATTCAAAGCTAAAAAAGGAAAACAGGCACATGGATTTTCTCTAGGATTTCTTTATAAAACTCTAGTTAGAAACAGGAAAGTAGATATTTTGTAACATAGAAAACTTCTCTGATTAGCTTTAATAATGTAGCAGTTCTTACAATCTCTTCTTTAATGCACCCCCTTGTTTTTGACATACCATGGTATACAATATGGCATGATACAGCTTATGCACCCTGACGTGCCGTGGTAGGAACTGTCAGCTAGTACACCTGAAAAGGTTCTTCTGTGGAAGACGCTGACTGCTTGGCAACTCTGCTCAGCCACGACAGAAAGGGGCAGGGGCAGCAGGGAACAGGACAGGAGGGAACAGGGCCTTTGTTAGCCCTTCAGTGTTCTGAAAGCTACATGCTCACAGCTTTAATCTATATATGACTAATTAGATCAACAGGTTTTCTGACAATACTGATTAGAAGAAAGCACTAAGCAGATGCTTAGCTCACAGCTTATTACAGAAGGCACAGGTAAACACTGAATTAGATACATGTGGTACTGATCCATCCAATGATCCCCTGACCCCTTAGGTTGGCTGCCTGCGTTATGTATTCAGGCTGTGCAAATGGGTAAGTCACTCAGCACTTCCATGCGGGAACACCACCAATAAGCACGTTACTGCCACACATCAGTTATCTGGAAATAACTCAGCCTCCCATCCCATCAAGAATAAATCTAAAATACTCCTGGAGGAAGAAAAGGGAGATACTGCTGCAATTTCCAGCACATCTCCAATGGGTTTTGTTTATTTTGACAAACAAATTACACCAGAAATGCTCAAAAGGGTAAACTTGGCTTTGGCTAAATTGCCAAAGGCATTTATGGGCTGAAGACTGGGGGGGGGGGGGGGGAATGTGCTGTTATACATCTAAGTTCCTGCAATCAAAAGTTTCTCTTCACTATTTACTTAGTTCTGTAGGTAACAGTTATGAAGTTATTGGACCATCCCTACACATGAATTACAGCATATGCTCAGCAGTAAAGCAACAATGAGATCCCCTTGGCATTTTTGAATTCCAAGAGCAGTCGCCCATGAACTCTAGAATCAAAACAAATAAAGATCTCATTCACTGCTGCCTCATTAAGGAGCTTTCAGGACACAGTGACAATAATTGTCTTCCCTTCCCCCATTTTTTGCTTTGTCAGATTCCAGAATTATGCTGTTAAATTCAAGGAATTTAGAAAGGATTTGACAAGAACAGATAGCATAGAACAAACATCTATGTACTCAAGCGTTCAGAGATGACAAATCTTTTGCAGAAGATTAAGTTCCCTCTGATGAACATTCAATAGAGCTATAGAGTGTGGGGAACTTCAGATCAATAACCAGATTTGCTATAGCAATTTAAAAATAAAGAAGCTGGGAGGTATCAGCTGTAATCGTGTACTTAAGCAGATGCCTGCAGAGGTTCTCTCTAAAAAGGACTCTAATGAGTTTACACTCTTACTCCACCTATCGTATCCATAGGAGTAGGATTCTAATGATTGTTTGGTCCTCTTGCAGCAGTTAGTGTCTTATGCCTCACTAGATTAGATAAATGAGATAATTAAGGATCACGTGGAAAAGCTTGCTAATGATTAAAGCAGACATTGAGTGAGCTTTTTATGTATTCTTTTTCCATACAATTCAATTCTACCTGATTTACATCTGCAGTTACATGTTTGTGGATCATCATATATCCAATAGCAATTTGCTTTTCAACTTTTACAATCTACATACATGAGAAATCTAACTAATGCCAGCGTACACTGCTTGACAGACACACCAGGTGGACAGTAAAACCAGTGTTTCAGCAGGAGCATGTATTTCTGAAATATGAGAGCACGCTAAAGAAACAAACAGGTAGTTATACTGACATGCAAGCCTATAAACTGTGAAGGCTCAGGAGCATCATCCACACAACCATACTGCCCTTCAGACAGTAAGGTGCTGATACGGTGGCAAGAGTCTTCTCGTGTAAAGTCTTTTTGTTACCTAAAAGGGTAGATGAGCATCTTCCAGACAAAATAGAAGACCATGGATTTTGAACATACGGTCAGGATGCATGAATTTGGGTGGCAAGAATAATAATAGTATCTGTACAGGCTTTCCAGCTCATTAGTCACGTGAACTAGAAAAGGTTTAGGAAGGTAATAGCCAAATAACCTCAAGTTAGGTTCATTAGGTTCATGGTCATACATTATGATCATGACCACACTTACAGCCAAAATACTCCTGAGAGCAGCCAGGGGAGGAGGGGTTGTTTCTGCAGTTTGGTTGTTGGACTGACACTGTAGCTTCATCATAAAAGCTTTAAATAGGAGATAAGTGAAGAAGGAAACAGCTTCAGAAATCATCATAACTTGATAAGTAATTTCCCATTTAAAATCTTTTCTTTAGAACAAACTTGTAAAAGATCACTTTTGAAAGTAAAAGTTAACATTGGTTCTACATTTTTCTAGGTCAATAAAAAATATCTGGTGTTTCAGTATAGGTCTTCTCAAACCAAACAGAATTCAAAGGCATCCCATTCTTACTACAGGGTCCATACTTTTAGACCTACATATACTTAGTATCAAGTGTCCCAGCAGCACTATACTATTTTGTAAAACAAAATCCTTGATCAAGAATCGATTCCACCATGTTTCAACCACACGTTTCTAATTTCTAATTCCTGTGTAGCTGATTGTAAAGCTCTATGGTATCTGCTGCTTACCCTGGTTTTGGGTGCAAAAGAAGGAATCTCACCACACTTCAGCCCAATTTAAAGCACTAACTTACAAGCCCAGGGAGACAACTACGCAACAGGGATACACACCAATTAATTGAACACCATAGCTGCGATCAGCTGACTTCATCTTTTTATACCCTAAAAGCTTTCAAAGGGTAACTGAAGCAAGCGTATGGCCTTCTGTTTATAGCCTAGCAGAAAGTTTTCTCCTACAGCAGGAGAAAAGGTCATCATTCCCCAACTCCCTCCCTTCTCACAAGTCTCTCCAACTATCCCAGCAAACTGCTAACAAGGCATATGTTGAAGGAGAAAATAGTACTGTCCAAGATGAATTTGAATCATCTGAGTCTGTTCAATATTTAGTGCTTTTTTGTATGCAAATCTATTATTCCAATTTTAAGAAATGCATTTCTACACTTAAATACTAGAAAGGCCAGATGTGGAAGCTTCCCCATAGGAGCAGTAGCACCCTGCAGAAGGAAACTTCAATATGACCAAAAATGGATGCTCAGTTCAAGAAAGTGTCCATTTAAAGCTCTGGAAACACTGAAAAGATGTTTGAATCGCTAACAGAATTACTCGTTTTTACTTTTTTTCCCCACCTGACCTCATTTAGCAGAGTGGAAGCCTGCTTTTCCTGGTCTATTAAGACTTAAATAAAATCATTCATTTACAGTTAACTGCAACAGTATTCACATTTAGACCTGAATATTAATTGACTGATAATGAGGTGATAAAGCTGCTTTTCTCTGCAGGTGTACCAATCAATTTCAATGAAACCAGAGTATTTTCCTGTACTGCATCTGAAATTAAAAAGTGATTTATATTTTCTAATAAAGTGGTTTTCATTGATCTCCTTCTGAAAAAGTATGGTTTCATTTGCACCTTCTTAAATTATAACAGTTTCCATTTTCATATAAATGATTTTCCAATATTTTTGGCTCCAATTAATGATTAGGTTCGATATGGCTTTACAGAATTTAAAAAACTTGCAAAGAATTTAGAACTTTTAATAAACTTGAATATTTCCAGTCAGGATTAATCTGTTTTAAAAGATATCATCAGGATCATTTTTAAGTACATATAAGTGGCAAAGTCAAAGAAAAAATGTTTATTATTATTAGTCAATGTCACTCCAAATGTCAAAGACTTTTACCAGCCATCAGTAACAAACTCCAACTTGCAGCAATTCAAAGTACCATTACCTGTTGAAATCTTGTAGCAGATGCTTGAACTAAAATCAGTTAGATTTCACTTCAAAATTATTGTCTTTCAAGAGATAATAATTAAGGAACAATGAGAAGAATGCTGGATTCTGAACAAGTGTTCAAACACCAGAGTCAGCGAAGGGACCAAGAAAATTGGGAGCAGATAGCTTGCTTCAGTACCAAAGGACCACAAGAGGAAGAGGAAGGAAAATGCGTGGTATGTGGTAGAATACTTGTAAATGCTGCTTTGCACTTGGAGAAACTGAGGACAGAAGCTTGGCCCCAACAGCTCTCAGCTCTGGAGGTCTGGCACCTTACTGAGCACAGATGCTCACCAAGCTGCTCACCTACAACATGTGCAAAAAGCACAAGTACTAAAAAAAAAAGGGGGGGGGAAGAGAATCAATGCTTAATATTAAAGCAACTGGAATATAATGTGTTTTGGATTGTAAAGAAATTGACCTGAAACAATGTTTTTTTAAACTAGTGAGAAGCGGAAACAGGACAATCTTCAGCCTTCTCCGTGACTCTAGTCACCATGCAAGGAAACTACTCAAGCTGCAGGTGACCACAAACTCAGCCACATCAAAGTTATTCAGAGCAGTAAAAACATTCTTTAAGGAATCACGTAGTAATACTTATGTAGATACCAGAGGAGTCCTAGATAAACTATGGATTTGCAACTGCCAGCCATCCCAAAAGCAATTTCTCATCAGAATACATACTCATAACACATGACCAGCTTGAGTAAGAACATTGAAAGCAAGAAATGCTCAGTTCCAACATCTATTTTACCAGAAGATTTAAGCTCATCAGACTGGATCTGATGTCAACACTTCAGACAATCATCCCAGAGCAAGCCAAACTGAAAAACAAGCAAGACAAGAGATTTCATGGGTCTCAAACACATACATGGAGCCTGACAGATAACAAGAGGTTCAACACAAGCTGCAGAAGGTTTGAATAATATGGCCCAGTACTAGGAAGCAGACTAGGGCAGAACAAGCATGATCAGGAGCCAGGAGTTCAGAGCTACAGATACAGAAACGATTCCAGAATCCGAGAGCTAAAATTGTAAAGCAGTTTTAGCAAAGGCCAAAAGAACAGCTAAGATGTAGCAGTCAGTCTTTCACAGGCTTCTCTTGAATGATCTGTTTAGAGTAATAATCGCCCATCACAGCAGGGCCTAGGAATTTAACCAGATAAACAGCAAGTATTCATAGTAATTACCTGAGACTTGTGGTAGATGCCTTAGAATAAATTCATCAGAAAAAAGCAATTTTGGTTTGACAGAAGTTACAGAAGTCAGATGGATCAATGAATCAACAAAAGCAGTAAGAAAATATTTATTATGACAACCTCTAAGCAAACTTTTGTGTACTTTATAGATGACAAATTTATTTTAATTAGAGATCACTTCTTACTGCAGAACTGCTTAAGAGATACAGGAAATGGCTTGCAGTCACAAAGTCTGCTTGCAAGGATTCATGGCTTTCGGAGTTTTCTAGTGCTGCATGCATAAACTCATGAATAAAACAGTCATTTTGCTCTGATACAATTATTTCATTTGAAGAATTTAGCTTCTTAATGCTATCTTCTAGCCATACCATACCACCATGCATTGAAAAGTAATTAATTTTCTTACTCCACTGTAAGAGTGAAATGAATTAAAATTGATTTTCAATCTGCATTTTCAGTGGTAGCCCTAAAGTTGTTTCTCTCCAGTTTGTTAGGGATCATCATCTACTGGAGTAACTTGTGATGATTTTTAACCATGATTTTGAAACATCTCACATTTGAAGAGCAGTACACAGCAGTTCAGTATATTCACACCAAAAAAAATTGCATCTCCAGCATTATTCTGAATTCTTCCCAGAGTGCTCCCATCACTTTTCTCTAAAGCAAAGCACAAGTATGTTTTTCAGCTACTACAGGAAAAAATAAAATAAAATAATAAAATAAAATAAAATAAAATATTATTGTACATTTCAAAGTATCCAGAATCCAGAAGCAGCATGTAATTCCTGAAAGATCTCCAAATCGGATCCTCCAACAGGTCACTGCCCTTATCTGTACTGCTGAGCTTCTTTATTTTTAGGAGGTAATTTTTACCCTTTAGGAGCCATGTTGAACACAAAAGCAGTTCTAAAATTTTACCCAAGAACTCAACGCAGTCAAAACTCAGAGAAAGTCTGCTTCTAAACACAGCTTCCACAGCTTAGGGTTACAGACAGCCCAAAAGCAGCCTTCAGCACAAGTTACAATACCGCAACGGCAACAGAAGATGCTTCAGAACTCAAGCACTACATAGAAGACTTCTTGAGGCATTCAATTTATAACATCTGAAATAAATGTATTAGAGCCTTGATAGTTAGCAATATATAGCCTTTCCCATTAGGAAGCTTCGACATGTAATACTGGTTTCTTGCATTTTTCCCTACTAGTCTTCAGGAAAAGCTTGCGTACCGCATTCCTTTACACAGCGGTGG
The DNA here is from genome assembly GCF_011077185.1 of Oxyura jamaicensis. Classification (NCBI taxonomy): domain Eukaryota; kingdom Metazoa; phylum Chordata; class Aves; order Anseriformes; family Anatidae; genus Oxyura; species Oxyura jamaicensis. The sequence continues at coordinate 4,846,708 of NC_048903.1, read as the reverse complement.
CCTTGATTCCTTTTACAACATCGCCCTCCAGTGTTTGTTACCCTCAGGTATCTTCTGGAAGCAGCTCAGTTCCTTTGCTTCAGTGATTTCGTACTTTTGAAGGAAGTTTAATACGTCCTAGCAAGTATTTTTGTAGGCAATAAGTGTTCGACAGCTGAGAGAGGAGGAGAAGGATATGCAGATAATGTCTCACTTAATTTAACCCCAAATTTCTTGGCATTTCAGTTCACTGTAAAAAGTATAATTTGCATATAGGAAGGACTGTTAACCCTGAAGAACAAGGGCACTTATCACAAATTCCAGTTGAGACTGATTTAATTCTGTCATTCCATGTTTTCACCAAAGTGGAGAATAAGACACAACACATACATAAGCTTATTTGGGCAACATACCTCAAAGGTAGCTTTTCAGTTAATCTTACTAACCTTATCATAGAATCATAGATTATTTGGGTTGGAAGGGACGTTAAAACCATCTAACTGCAAGCCCCTGCCACCTCCCACCAGCCCAGGCTGCCCACAGCCCCATCCAGCCTGGCCCTGGGCACTTCAGGGATGGGGCATCCACAGCTTCTCTGGGCAGCCTGGGCCAAAGCCTCACCGCCCTCACAGCAAGGAATTTCTTCCTAATACCTAATCTAAATCTACCTTTTTTTAGGTAAAACCATTCCCCCTGCCCTGTCACTACACCCCCTGACAAAGAGCCCTCCCCAGCTTTCCAGTAGCCCCCTTTCAGCACTGGAAGGCCTTTGTCTTCTCCAGGCTCAACAACCCAATCTTAAACTGATCTTACTAGAGAACGCTTAGTTTTTCTATTAAAAAGGGGTTGTTTATACAATTTTATACACATAGACATGGGCACACACTTAAGGATTCAGGATACAGGTAATTACTTGAGAAATGTAAGTAGTTATCCACACTACTAGATTGTAGATGAGGTAAAATAAGCATTGAGGCAGTGTTGTTTTTTTGTATGTGTGCGTTTTTTTGTTTTTTTTTTTAAAAAAAAAAAAAAAAGGTACTACTGGGACACAGCAACGTCTAAGTGAGGAGTGTCTTTAATTACATATGCCAGATGAAGGCCATCTGTTACAAAACATTACAAACCTCCTTCCCATTACTCTCCCCTTCCTGCTAGATGGCATAGTGGATTTACGTAATGCCCAGTAAGAATCTAATTGCAAAGACAGGGATACCATGAGTCAAAGGCATGTTCAGATTTTACAAGCAGCTAAGACAAAAGAACCATTTGTGTGATTTCAGCTCTAAAAAAACAATGGAGCCACAAAACAAAAAGCTTTCATAATATATTTTTATTCACAATAGACAACAGTAGAAAGTAACAACAGCACAGAAAATAGGGTAAGTATGCTTACAGGTGAGAGACTGAACTCATAAGTGCAGACACTCCATTTCAGGAGTGAGGGAGGTATGATTATGGACCCTCAGGAGATGGATCAACTCCCTTGCACAAGATGGGAAGTTGGATGACCACTGAAGGTTGCATAGAAGAAAGTTATTTTACATTTTCCAATCCCCAAATCAGCTCTGGTTTCCAAAATTGTGACAAATATTTTATTTCTGGGATCACTGGCAAGACTCCATAGACTTTCTATTAACCATTCTGTCGTCTCATTTGCCACTCTAGCTTTCACAATCAATTATCCACATGCCAAAATTAAATGAACATGTTCTCAGCATCATTATAAAAATGGTGTTATTTTGACGGCAGGAGGACCTGAGCTACGCAGACAGAACACAAAAGACCACACAGCCCCAACACCTGCTCAGTATGGCAGTTTTCAGTCATCTCTGCTACTATTTGCTTATCAAAGACTTGCTCAATAGATATTTACTAGCACTTGCCCACATAATTGTTTTCCTCCTCCTTTGAATGTAAAGCAATAAACCAACCGTTTTTCCCCTCCCAGAGACAGAGAAGTAATGCGAAAGACAGAAAGCTCAACATAAGGGCATATAGCAACTCCCAGAGATAAGATTACATAATAAGGTAGATGGTAGGAGTGCAGGAAGAGCGAAAACAAAACCAACAAAACCCTTCATGTTTGGAGGTCAAGTACTCTCACACCAGACTCCAAGATCACGTGCCTACCACACAGTTTTCCTTTCCTTCAGCGTCTGTGGTGCATCAGAGCACAACGCACATCCTTCTGAGCTAGTACACACATTGCTAGCAAGACAGCTAGCTAGCCCGGCCCAGGGCTCCACGCTGCTGCATGTGGATCCAGTTCTCAATATCATTTCAGATATGAACAAATGGATCTGAATCTCCCTGACAGTATCACTACAGGTCATCTATTACAACAGCCTAGACCCGAAATCCCTAGCTCTGCAGAGCAGTTCCTCTGACATGTGCAGACTAGCTATGCTAGGCAAGTAAGTCATGAAGAACGCGGTAGGACAATATTTTATAAGTTTGTTGTTTTTTTTTTTTGTGGGGAAAGGGAGACACTGTTGAATATGACCTAAGCCTGAGCTGAAAGAAGCCAAAAAGCAGTTATAGGATAATCTCTTAGGGAAAAGAGGAAGCAAGGTACTTGTATGCAATGTTAAAGAGAAACTTCAGGATGCTGAGTACCACTAGCTTGGTATCTTATGCCATCCTCTGTTTAACTTCCAGGATATAATACGCTTAGAACATTATAAAAAAATTTCTTACTAGTAGCTTGAAGTGTGTACATAGTAAGTTCTGTGATTTAAAGTCTGTATCAAGAAGTGCTAAATCATCATCTAGTCAATGCCTTAAGCTAAGTACTTGAGGATCAAGTGCCATTTTAAAAATTCATGTTAGAACTGCCAGCTGTAAAGTGCAGGATCTGAACTGGTATTCCAAACAGAAAGAAGTATGATTGTTCTGGAAGCACAACATTGCCCTCCCATCAGGGAGTAAAGCTGTAAATACACCACTTTAGGTAACACTGCACTGGGTCACTGGGAAAGTGAAGGACATGAAGTTCTCCACATGACCATTCAAATAAAGATACCTCAGGTCCCAACCTACCACTAAGAACATAGGATCCAGTTCGTGAGAGAAGAATGCATACATACCAGATATACAACCAACAGCCACAGGCTGCTGTTTGCATTGGCCACCTGCCACCCCCAGCCACGCTGCACGCACCTTTGAAATGCCCTGGGTGCCACCAGTCACTCGGATGAAGAACCACCTGCAAATTATTTTTTGAACTTCTCAAACTAATTGTCCCATATTACTCTAAGGTAAGATACTAGCCCCTCCACAAGTGTAGCGGTTAGACGTCCTTACAGTGATGGTAACTCCTGTTGTAAACTTCTGGATTTGACCCCCAGGAGCTTCAGGTTGCTAGGCGTACCCCCGTACAAACACCGCTACCCTGCCTGGCAGCCTACACACTGGCAGTGAAATTATGCACAGGTTGCTCTAGCTAAATTCTCAGTTTACACAGTGAAAGCAGCTATATTTCATACTCTCAAATGAGCGTCACCAGCATTTAAACAAGACATGCTAATGCAGACATACGAAAACACCAACTAACATGCATTTGGCTAAAGAAAAGCTCTAACAATCTGCTGAATTACGGCTTAATTCTGCCAAGTGTCAAGTTCCCATTTGGAAGTGCCAACCCCCTTTAACTTGTCTTCACTGGCTCTTGAGGCTATAATGAACACACAGCAAGTAGTAACAGATCTGATCTTTCCTGCTTCCCACCACCACCTCCATGCCAACTGAGGTATGCCCAACAGGCGTACTGAATAAATTATATTTACTGAACTCAGGCTACTCATTGAGCATACAACTCCATGTTAGAGATACCCACAACAGCAAGAAACAGACCCTTCAGAGGAGTCACCTTCTGTTATTCCTTCTCTACCCAAAGGTTAATGCTACCCCTTAAGAGACAGCAGGTTTTCTTTTGCATAAGACACAGGATTTAAGAGAAGCTAAGTTTTTAAGTAAAAAACACTGACCCAAGACAACGCACATCTGAAAAAGCTGAAACAAACTTTTTTTTTTAAGCTCAGAAGTACATTAATTAAAAGAAGTGTCTTAAACATCCAGCTTTACCCCCTAGTCAGTTTGAAGTGCTACACTGCCATCCCTCAGAAAGAGCTAGCCCTCAGATACTTAGGCAGATGGCCAGATATATCATATATATGCCCCTTTGAGAGCTGAAGCCAGATCCTCTTACTAGAGTTTGTCCACAATTCAGAAACAGCTAGAAGTTTCTTTTCCTCTCACCATCCTTGTTTTCAATCAACTTATTTGCATTCAAGCTAGAATAGTTCAAAGCAATTAAAATAGGTAAGTAGAATGAGGTAAAACTATCAGACACCAAACTCAGATGAATAGGCTACTGAAATAACTTTAAAACATGTCTTATTTATGAAAAAAGTTCCAAAATACACTGTTCTTGAGTTGCTACATATGGCAATCAAAAAAAAATTCAGTGCTATTACAGAGCAGGCATTCAGCCTCTCTTGTAAAGTGAGTTCCATACTTCATTAAAGACGCACGCCATCCACCATTTAGTGGACATACAATAAAGATTTCATCTTCTCAGAATGGACATACATAAGCACTATTCACAAGTGCTTAAATCATGAGAAAATTATTTAGGAAATGCCAGACGGTCCTTTAATTAACAGTCCAAAGTTAAGTATAGGTCAGCTCACAAAGAAATGTACACCTAGGTGTGTGCATGTCTAACCACATCGCATACTGCACATGTTAAGAACTGACAGAACCAAATATGTTACAACATTAATTTACTTGGTTTACATCTTCAAGCACAGGAATTGTTGCACATCTTTGCATTAACAACATTGAAGACTGATTATAGTCAGGATTTTTAAACTGCTCAAAATTCCAAGGCATCAGATCATGAGCTATAGTAAATACAAAGGCACATCAATGGATCAACACGCACAGTTTGGAGAATAGACAAAACTTCATATGTAGTTGAATTTGTATATACTGAAGTAGAGTGTTGATTGCATAACATTTTCAGATTATTCAACATATATTATTGCTATTTATACTTGTCATTACAATACAAACTTTGTCAGAGTCAAAATTAACAGATACATACATATACTTTTTTAAAAAGTCAGTTAATGCCTTAGATTTAGGGCTCCATTGATTTCCATGAGATTACTTCAGACTTCATTGCAAGTTTCCAGGAAGCGATGTTGATGGCTTGCTTCTTCTGCAACACACAGACTTCTGAGTATTCACATCCATCAACTTCGATGGCATCTCGCACCATCGGCTGTAAATACAGATTTCCTTCAAATCCTGTATGAAACTCGACTTGATCTGCACAGTCTGTCAGTAATACAAAGATCAATCCCTTCAAGCACAGAACACCAATAATTAAGTTGCTTACTTCATAGCTGCAGTTTGTATTTGAGGTACATCAATATCCTATTTCAACTTGTTCTGTCACAAGCACTGTCCTTCAGAGCCCAATTCTGGGCAGCATCAGCAGTTGTTTCTGTACAAGGATCATCTTTTTCTTCTTCCTCAGGCTGTTCTCCAGGTTTTTGGACAGATTCCACAACTGCCGTGCTCTTACTGGTATTGCAGCCCATTTTGGTCTCAGTCTAAGAAGGTTCCGTGATTTTTTGGTAGAAGTCTATAGAAGGCTCACTGCACTGAAGGAATGAAGAACGAGGAAACGAACAAGGAAACTAAATAGCTTTCCCTATCGTATTGTTAAGAGCAAGTATGTTTGGTTTCTGTGACAACACACTGCTCCTGCTAATCAAGCACTGGCCAATAAAGAGCTACACTTTAATGCAGCCAGCAAAAGGCAATTTTTGCTGCCTTTCTAAAAAGCCTGTGAAACTGTTCTTCATTAGTATTTTTTCCTAGATGAGTAACTCATGATTGCTTTGACCAAGGAAGCCTATTTAAATTTCTAAACATCCTATAGTTCAGTTACTAGGAAACAGTGCCTTGCTACACAAGAAAAAAAAGTCACAGCAGCAAGCCTATATATTCTTCTAGCCATTTTCAGTATTGTAATCTATACTACTAGATTATGTAGACATCTGACTTAAGACACTAGTCTTGAATAGAAAGCTCTGAAGTTATACGCATCCATGTGCCCAAAAACACTTAAAATATCAGCTTGAATCTTAAGTCAAAAACAAAAAAAGCACCCCAAAAATCTTGCTGAAGTAGCTGGAAGTTTTCAGCTGAAAAGCAGGAGTGAATGAATACACTCAGAACTCAAGCATGCCGAAAAAGCAGGTCTCCACCAGAAGCCAAACCAATAAGCCAACTCACATTCTAACCCAACATTCAAACACAATTTTCTAAGAAAAACGTACATACAATGAGCTCACAGTGACTGGCTGACTCCTATCATCTATCTGCTACAAACTAAAGCCAGTAGTACCGCCCCACGCAGATCAACTTCACTGGTGTGTTTCCCCCATGAAACAAGTGAGTTATTTTTAAAAAAATGCAGAGATGTTCAGCTAAAAAATTATATTGATATTTCACACAGGTATATAGTAGGTAAGTGCTCAACAGTACTAGACCTTGTAGGCACAAATGGAACCACACACATTGACCTGATCTTTAATAATCAGCTACTCTTAATATAAGTAACAAGCATTGGAACCACAGTTTCAGGGTTGCCAGTACATGACAAAATATGCCCTTATTTTCTAGGCCTAGGAAAAAAAAAAATAAAAATAAAAATAAAAAGCGCAGCAGTAAGCTTCATTACTGGATGTTGATCTGCATGTGTCTGCAAAACAGTAATAGAGGTACATTACGGTGAGCTGTCCTCATGTGAAGGGTGTCCATACGGGGAACAGGGTGCAGGTGCCTCAAACATGCTCAGTAGAAATAAATTGTCTCACTGGTCCTTTGAGGCAGAGCCTAAATATAATGCATTATATTTAAGATTCCCCCCAAACTCCGGAGAATCAGACTTGTGCACCTGAAGCAAGTCCAAGCACCACCATGCAGTTTAACTGCACGACTCAGTGCTTCTCAGATGACTACTGCTGCCCAGCTACCATCAGGGACGTTGCTCTCTGCTTCGAGGCTTTTGTGGTTTGTCCCCTTTTACTAACTACTGTTAAGCAAGAGGGTGTTTAGTTTACATCATTTACTACCTCTCATTTTATTCAGCTAACATTAGGAACACCCACTTATCTTTACAAGCATTGATAAGCCAAGTTACAGAGCAGGAAAAAGTTATTTAAAAGAATATTACATAAAGTTGTGTGTTCCTCGGGTATATCTGATTTGCTAGTTGAATTTTACTGTTACTCTTCCATTTAATTGCACATGCAGCATAGACACCAAAGCAAGCACAACCTAGTCACTACACTGCAGAATTTGTACCTGACAGATTGATTTAAGCCAGAATATCTGATAAAATGAGAGGAAGATGGAGCTATTCAGAATCTGAAGACACAAGTGTATTTTATGGGTTTGTAAGGAAAACAGGAATATAACTCTACACTTGTGTATTTCTGCATTTAAGTGCTTAATCCACATTAGTATACTTCCTCCCTTGAACATGATTATTCCTGTGAAGCAGAATAGTTATAAGGATGTAAAAGAATCAGGCAAAAAAAAAATGATTCCCAGAACACCTTAAGTCTGCTTAGGTAGGAATTAACGATTCTGGAGCATTTACTGCTCCATGTTTTCAGAACATTACCTCAAACTCCCCACTAGATGGTAGCTGAATACTATGCTGATTCTGCACTATTACACAGCCTAGAGTAGCCCTAGAAGTTGCACCTGATTACAATTTTTAAAGGATTACTCCCAATAACTTTTAAGAAAGTAAAACCTTCCCAGAGGTGACACTGTCTTAAATTGACTGATTTACATTTCACAGAAGTTTTGAGCCAGGAAGTAAAATCCATTAGTGTCATGCCTTTGGCACCAGCGAGTCTCTTTATGTGAGTGCAGGCTTCATCAACATGGTAGGTCTTGCTAAAAATGTGCCTTGTATGTTCTTGTGGCTTCATCATACATGTTTCAGAAAATGAGGGGAGGGGTACCCAGGAAGTAGGATAAAATCAGTTTAGGTGGGAGGGAAAAAACTGTGCAGGTGCTCTCAGGCATGAATACTCATCACAACATGCAAACAAACTGTAGATGCTCTCGTTTCTCAAATCGTTTGTTTCTGAGGTTAGCAGCCAGAAGCCATGGACCCTAAATACTTTGTTAGTATGAGAACCTTCATTTTTGTACTTGAGACAAGAAGTCCAAGTCTGCTGTACTGAACATGACAAGTTTGGGCCCAGACCCGAGATACCATTCTGGTTACAAGACAGAACAGAGCTTGGCACTGCAGCCTTTTGGAATTGAATGCACCCACCTCCCTGTGCCCTGTTAGAACCAGTAGTCAAGGTGCAGCAAGAACCCTTCTAAGTGGGGCTGTACACAAAGGGGTAGCACAGACACCCCTCCGGACCAGCCTGCAGGTTATGGCTTCATTGCCTGTAAGGAAGCTACGGCACTTACAGACAACAAGCCAACGCCATTTCAACTTCCTTGAACAGCCCTACGTGCACCTTGCACTATCCCTTTTAAAAATAGTCTTTGTTCTTTTTGGCAACATCTAAGTCCTTTTCTTTTTTCTTTTCCCCTTCTCACCAGAAAGCAGGCTGGGATAAGAGGCACAAAGAGAATTACACTGTCCTGCTACTTAAGACTACTTTGGTCTCATTGCAGGTCACTTGGTTCATTCTGTTTTGTTTGTGATAGTGAACAAACGCCTGTTTGCCAGCTTTTGCCATCAGAAATCTTTAGAATATCTTTACTTCCTTCCACTGTTAGGAGAGAACACTTTCTGTAAAGCTCCTCATTACAACCCCCAAAATAATACTGTAAAATTCCACAACAGGTTTCTTCAGAACCAGCAATCAATCATTCAGCTCAAGTACTCGTGTCCTGATTGTAGCAGTAGCCTCAAGTTCAGTGCAATTCAGACAGCAAACATCACACATTAGAACTGGACAATCAATGCAGAGGTAGGTTATCTACAAGCGTTTGAGAAAGGCTTGAGGTGTATTAATTACACTTCTAACCCATTCCTCAAGTTTCTGGCCCCTGTTCAAACTTCAAAAAGCCACGCATTGTTTTCACATCTGAGCAGCCCTCAACACACTGATGTGCTACAAACTTCAACAACTACTCCACTGCAGCAAATTCTTGTTCCCATAGCAACAATACTAGTTTTCCATCCCATGTTTCCTTAAAAAAAAAAAAAAACTTGAAATGCATAATAACAAGGCAAATAGAAAAGTCTACTGCACGGTAAGTTTAGAATATTGCTTCACCCCATCTTTATTGGATTAAAAAGCTAAAAAAAGTCTTTTTCCTTTGTCTATTTAGTACACAAAATATTATTTACCAACTACTTTACAGAAATACCCTACAAGCAACAAAGGAAGCTGCACATTGCAATATACTGAGCATGCTGCGCTGCCTTAAATGAGTGTATTCACACTCTTCTCTTCCCATAGCAATAAAGGAGACCACCTCATTAAACTCCTAAGTAATCCTCCTTCTCCAAGGTGGAAGGGCTGCCTAGGTAAGCCTCATTTCCAAGGACATCTCAGTGCTTCTTTTAAGACTTGAGTTTATCAACAGAAGACAGTCTCCACATGCAGATACACAGTCCAGTTATTTCAGTTTTGGGGTTACTGTAAGGTATGACTTCCCCACTGCTGTGCTCTGTGCTTCCTTTGCAAATAACAAGTGCTAAAGTTCCCAGTGTCACAGCACATGCTGTCACCCCTCCACTTCTTTAGCAGAGATTTCTGAAACTGAATGGCTCAGCTGGAACGGTGACACTCTAGCCTTGTATCAATTATGGCTCCTTAAGCGGCCTGCTGACCTCAGATAAATACCTTGGATACATTTTGCTATGAAATTCCAGTCTTTCAACATAATCTTTAAAATCCAAATAGCTACATAAAAGACTATTTCTTAGTTTAAAATTAGTAGATAACCAGGATTAATTTAGGAAACGCTCTCAAAGGCATACCTACTTGCTATTAACGTAAGGAGCGGATATTAAGTAGTTGGACAGGAAAGGACTCCACGGATCCCCAGCCCTCCTTGCCTCTCAGTCCTAGCTGCTGTTCTGTTGCTGTCACACACGCTGTGTTGCTGTACACCAAGGAAGAGGAACCACGACAATCTGTTCTCTTGAAAAAACACAAGCTGTGTTTGGCTGGCTAAGAAAAAAAGTCTGTCAAGCTAGTAAATATGTTACAGTACTTGACAATTTTACCAAGCTAAGTTTAAGAAATGAGCTTTTGGAATTTGAGTGAGTTATGTCACTCTCTGAGCCTTGTATTGTACGCTTCGTGACCATCAGGAAGGGAGGTATTGTTGCAGTGGTAGATGCCAACTTCCTGCTCTCTGCTAGGTGAGGGAGAGAAGCAGCACGTCTGCAGAGACGTGACAGAGCTAAGGACTGGAGAGCCGAAGCTTTTTCCTCTTTCTCCAGAAGACTTAGCTCTGCATAAAAAAGCACTGCCAATTTCCTACATTAAATGGGTATCTGTCATAAGCCTGCTTCCTGTTGCATTGACAGTCTTGTTTCCTAGTCTGAATTGCCAGCTCAGAATTATTTCCATTAACGATTTCACAAGTAACCAGCCAGCTCACACAGCTTCCTTACGCATTGACTAGCAGAAGAACTCTTCAGGGACAGCATTACACCTTAAATGACGTGGTTTGTCACAAGAGAAGAAACCAGTCTCCTCTTGGCAGCTAATGAATCCTAGATAATTCAGTCCACAAAGTTTTTGAGCAATCCTGAAGCCTAGATTCATGTGCCCTAATTCCAAAATCTGCATTAGAGCAGAGAATTAACAGGCTGTTACACAGCTCAGCATTGCAGAAGTGAAAAGCTGGGAATTCAAGTACTACCTCGATACCTATAGCATTACGTCAAATACAAATCATGTCAAATCAGTGCCTGCAAACAGACGCAAGAAACATTTTAGAACTGTATTTATTAGAGATGTTAACAAGGCACGCACTTAGAAATAAAGATCGCTTTTAATTTAGACTGTTCTAACAGTTAATTAAATAGCGTAACTTCCTGTAACAATGAAGCAGAAAGCAAACATTTTAGATTGACAAACTGAAATCATGGTCTTTGTTCCAAATTACCAGGGTAAAAAAATGCAGCATAGAGGCAGGTCTTATATTTGGGACAGAAAGTATAATCAAAAAGAAAAGAGAAAAAATACAGAGCTCAGGCAGGGAGAGTCAACCTAAAGCACGGGCTGATAATGATGAGCAAGTGCTGCTTTTCCTGTAGCTCATGAAAGAGCTGGGAAGTTTCTAAGGGGCAGGGGGCTGCTGGGGTGCAATCACACAAACCCAATTATTTCAAGCCTCCAGAAGATCCCAGCAGGATCTTAGAGCACAGCTTCATAACCCAGGAATTCCCATTCTACACTCCTCTCAATGCACACAATTCTCAAGTGCCTTCCCAGTTTCCCTTCACATGTAAGCATTGCTTTAGCTACCCCAGAAATAAAGTTATTGCCCAGGCATCCACTGCTACGGTAGCAGCACTTTGGAGGTCTAGAGGGTTAGCAATCCACACAACTACATGTAAAAGCCCATTAAAATATTAGCACAAGCAAGTGACCAATTCCACAGACCTGCTGTTCAGAGCTTCTAAAATTGTTGTTACGTATTTTGCATAGTACCTTATCTAGCTAAGCTTATTTGTGACTCCAGTTGCCCCATTATTTAAAATTATTAGAGGTTCATGAGCTGTAGTTATTAATAAAAGCAGCCATATCAACATAGTCTTTGTAGTTTGGAGGCAGCATTCCTAAGCAGCCTGATGCCCCCACCAGAGGAGAGGCCTGAAGTAGGAATAAAACGTAACCTAAGCACATTTTATTGCAAATTTGAGTCCAGCTGAGATCTTATACCAACTGCAGAACTGTGAACTAAGGCTTTAAGTATGGAAATCACTTAAAGACTCATTAAAAATAGCTAGCAAGATGACAAATTCACAAATTAATTCCAAGACCAACAAGTACCTTAACATTCACCTTTGTCAAGTGGGAGATTTTGTTTTGCATTTGTAAGCTAGAGCAGCAGTATTCAACTCAATTTATTCCAAGTCAAGCAGCTTGTGTATTGAAGGGGTCAAGCTATACAGCTGGAAATGAGCATGTTCAAACCCAACAATGACACTGGTTAAAAACATTAAGATACACACAGGTTAAACAGACATTAGACATTTAAAAGGCTGTTGGTTCAGCACGTTCATGAAAGAGCTACAGGTTAACAGCCCATGTCAACACAATCAACAATGCCCTTCCAAGTAGCGGGTTATTTTCTTTTATCCCTTGTAAATAGCTGCCTAGTCTCTCCTTTCTGTTATTTAATTTATCCAGTCCTATCTTCTGTCCATTGTTACCTTTTTCCTCACCAAACATTGCCCTGTGCTTTGGCCAGTGTAGCTATGTTCATAACCACCAAGCTCCGCTCTTGTTCTCTCATGCGAGAAGCTCCAGCTGCCCACAAGAATTATGCCCACTGCTTTCGAATCCTTACAACACAATTACACACACCACTATATAGAAGTAAGATTCTTTAGGAGTTGAAGGTGCAAAGATCCAGAGTAGGTATAGCAGAATTTTGTAACTAAGCTATTGCAAAACTGAAGTATATTTAGAAGAATAAAAAGCAGCAGAGAGTACTTCTCTGTGCCTTCTTTTGTATTTGAGAGTCCGTTCAACTCTGTGCAACAATAAGTTTGATATTATCCAACTGGTGTTGGTGGTTGCTATTGACATAGTCAATGTGACTACTGACATAGGCACAGTACTTATTAAATCATTCTCTTGAAGGTTAAGAAACAAAACCATTCTAAACATACCAGTTCCAAGCCCTGCAAGTATCCCGTCCTCAACTCTGAGCAAATGCTAGCATCCACCTGGCAGGATACAGCCAACAAAGACAGCCTGGTCCAGGACCACTCGAGTCAGAAAGAGCAAAGGCAACAAGCAGGTCAGAGCACCAGACGGTACCATTTTAACGCAATCTAAGCATACAGTTTTCTTCTCTAACAGCATCTAAACATATATCAGAAAGTTTCAAAGAAAAATGCCACAAGATTACAAAACACATTTGTCTGTATCACAGGTAAAGAGCCTCCTCCCTCCTTGAAGGGGCTGGTGATCCCCTCCTCCCCTTTCACACTGAGCTCCCTACGATAACTTGTCTAATTCAAGTTATTCCTAGTTCCATCTTGAAACAGCCCAGTTTGGGACAGGCCTGAACAGGGGCAGGGCACAACACTACCATGGGGCTAGCAGCTGCAGCAGGGCTTTGGGGTCTAGAGCATAAGCCCCACCTTGGCAAAGTGGGCTTATGATCTGGAATTCAGGCTCCAGTCCTCATACAACAGACTGTTAACAGTAGCCAGCTAGTAGGCCTTCACGAGGAGCCAGCTACTTAGGCTAGCTAGCGCTGCCAAGTCAGGTCATACCAGCTGGACTGCCTGCCCTCAGAAATCCACCGTAACACGCTGACGTAAAGTACTCACCACAGGGGATAACATCAAATTTGGTGGGTAGCCCTTTTTGTCACTATTTAAATGTCTTCATTAGCTCTTATAATTTCCCCTCCTCCCAGCTTGAGTCATAATCCTGTAGTGCGTATGCTTCTCAAAAAGAAATTATATATATATATAAGTACAGCTTTTTCCCAGCAGATTCATGACTCCATTAGCTACTCACGTAATTCGGCTCTGAATATGCCTTGCCTATTCAGCAATATGCTTTTCCATAACACAGCTCATGAGTTTCTGTACTAATCAGTAGGAAACAATTTCAGATCTGAACATCACTATGGAAAACTGGAAAAACACCTTGTTAAAACACATTTCTTCAGCAGACAGACCCTAAAAAAACAGTCATTTGTTGGGTTGCTTGTCTTCCATATTTCCACTGAGAAAATTCTAGACCAAAATTTAAAGTTTCTTTAAATCCAACAAATGCATGGACTAAAGGTAACCAATAAAAAAAAATAAAAAAGTCTCTCCTTTAGAGTTCAAACACTGTTTAAGTAGTTATGTATTGGTAACTTCAGTGTTAGACCCTATACTTTCATTTTGCTTTAAGGGACAGGATTAAGTACACCCCCCCAAAAAAAGCAGTTTGCAGAATTAGGAGCAATTCACCCACATCTAATCATTCTTTCAGGAGTCAGGCCTTGAGGCAAGAATGCTATCAAGTGTAACGACAAACATGTTCCTACTGCTGTTTGCCATACTTATTGGACGTAATAAACTTGATATGCTGGAGGCTATAATTAATCTCTACTAAGTGAACACTCCTCTTATGATGATTTGTCTACTGAGCTGTCAAATAACACTTAAGGCTTTGATAAGTAAATAAATTAGTTCATTACAGTCCCTCTTCTTTAAATGAGCTCATAGATTATTACATAGCTCTCCTTACCTCAGTCGTCAGCAGCTACGATTCTTGGACCCAAAAGCTAACACACATACTCCATTTCAAAGTTCTACACTCAACTTTCTCCATTACTTCCATTAACTTCAATTTCAGGTCGTGTTTAAAAAGAGTTGGCAATTTTTCGTGCTAAGAACTTGGTTTTCAAATGAATGAGGGTAGACAGTAACAATATTATTAGCCTTCTGTTGCTAGACCTCAGAGCAATGCTTACATCGCACAAGAACGTGCACAAAAGTAAAGTTGCAGTGCCCTCTTGTGAGCAGTCAGCTCTCATTTTTGCAGAAGCACTTTCAGCAGTGATACGGTGACGGATGCAGCATTAATGCTACTAACTGAGCCTAAGTACAAGCATTACACTTTTTAAACTAGTTACCTCCATATATATAGACACACACAAAGTTCTCCTGCTTCTAGCATATCTGAAACCCATGAAGATGTTTGTATAAAAAGTTAAAGAATATTTTAAATCCGTTGAACTTAAGAAACAGGGGAAATGGATTCATTCATTTATCCTTCATAACTTAGAAAAATGAAAAATAGATACCAATTTCTTGGAGCCGTTATTACTGTCCATAATCTTGTTTTATTAAATACCACAAGAAAAAAAAAAAAAAAAAACACTATCCACTATCACATACACACACACGCGAGAAGCTTTCCCTACAATTTAAACACTAGGTAACAACTGATGAGGTACTGGAGGTTATGGCAACTGTTGGTGGAAGTTTAAAACAAAAAGGAATCGGGGTGTAGTAAGGACAGAAAAAGCAAGAAAGCAGTTGAACAAACAAGCCTAAATGCAATCCTAATTCCTAGATGGCTGTAGGGAAAGCATTAGAAGGTGGCAATTAAAGCCTGTGCAGACAAGGGAAGGCTAGTCAAATAGAACAGAGAAGATCTCATTCACAGCACACTACAGTTAGAAGTTCCTGAAGGTCAGCTCTCCAGAATCCAGTTTTTGTTATGCATTCTTATGAAATACAAATATCTGGATATTCACTTCAGTTCTGTGGCATCAGTCGCAAACTAGACCAGCGACAGAAGGATCAGAAACAGTACCTCACAACTGCTATTACGTAGGACCCGCACATTAGAATTAGCTTTCCGAAATGCAACAGTCTTTGCCAACATGTATTTTGTTAGAAAATGCAAATTTTGTTTCCTTTGCACAGAGCTGCTTTACTGTACATAGTAATAGTCAACAATTGAATAAATACAACCACTGCTATGTTCAGCCTCCACAGTGTTTCCCGAGGTAATATTTTAAAAGACCCTTAAGCTTAATTTTGCCATATTCTTACACCTCATGACTAGTAGTTTCACAGACATTAAGCTTAACATGAGAAACACAAGCCAAAACATTCAAAAGTTCTTAAAAGTTCATCTTACCACATCAACTAATCACTTCTAAGCTGATATTAAATATTTGATTTCAGCCCAGAGAGTCAAGGTCCAAAGAAGCTTTGTTTGTTCAGGCGCAGATCCAAAGAACCATTTCAACTGAATTTAGGTGCATGGGTCCAAATTGCTGCAAAACCCCAGCAAAACGAAAGCACTCTTCAGTGACTTCCTAAAACCTCTGGCAGACAGCCACATCTCCGTTCTACCTTCAGCTCCCCCTTGGAGGGTTTCAGCACTGCAGATGGGGAGAACCGCTCCTGCCTGCTTGCATTGCTCTTACAGCACGCTGGGATCACTAAGGATTGCTGAAATCCCTGGGACCAAATGACTGCTAAATCCCACACAGCCTACCCTGAATCTGTCCTCAAGAGAAGAGATGTAAAGCTTCCTGTTCGCAAGCTGCACCCTCGGTTACTTGTTCCATACTGAAAATCGCAGGGCAGGCTCAGCAGAGCCGCTGCGGATCTGCACCACACAAACCTACGTGGTCTCTGGTCTAGATGGGATGATTCCTGCAGGGCGTACGCTTTGGGTGCTCAGCTGCACAGCTCACAGAACTCAGCGACGTTCGCAGTCACTCCATGATACCTCAGCAGCTCACAGGACGCTGATTTGTCTTGTGACAAGCTAAATGGTACCAATGGAGCTCACACAGTACAAGGTTTGTTTTACAGATAATTTGAACATCAAATGTTGTGTCTAACATATATATACCAGGCCAAGTTCACTTCAGAGATACAATGCATACACCAAAAAAAAAAAAAAAAAAAGAAGTACAAACTGCTTGTTAAAAGTTGTCTAAGGCCAGGTGAGTTTCACCCCAAGGTTACAAATACAGAACTACAAAGAACACATTCTCACTTTCAGTTTTGTGATTACTTCAGTATGACCTCAGAGCAAGTTTGAGAATGATTTACCCAAAGTCAACACTGACAAGAGACTGAACCAAGGCTTCATTGTAACTTTTACCAGAACACCTATGATAAGCCACGTTCCTGTTGTCAGGCAGCAGAACAATTGGCTTGGCACGTTACATCATCGGGATTTATAAAACAGATGCCTGAACATGTTGAAGATTGCACAGGAGGTTTCTGAATACGTTCTAGGGATCTGAGGTTAGAAAGCAAGCTTCAAGAAAGCAAGCTCCTGTCAGTCCCCCAGTCTGTCCAGGTCTCTCAGTGGCAGCCCTGTCTTTGAGCAAATCAGCCTGTCCTTCTCACTTTGGCATCTTCCAGCACAGGTGGTAAACAGAACTAGTTCCACCATGGATCCCTAGAGTATTTTACTCATTACCAGCATTTGTGCTGAGTACTAAGAACTCCACAGCTGATCATCCAGACAGTTTTTATTTTATTTTTTACTTTAAGAAAACTAGTTTTTTGTCCATGCAGAGCATGAAATCCTTAGGCATACGAATATTGGAGGAGACAGTATGAAAAGCCTTGCTAAAGGTAAGATAAATGACATCCACTGGTAATTTTACCTTAAAAAGAATGCTTTATAGCCTATAAGGTTAGAAGCTCTTGCTTACCAGTAAAAGGACACCTTTAACTTCATTAGCAGCTAAAACACAGCTTTAAAACAAAATGGGCTTCTAACAGCTACACAGCTATCTACACAGCCATCACAAGAGGGCAGCAGAAGCTTACTACACTTGCAAAGTTTAGCCATGTGGCTGGTTTGAGCACCAGCTCGTGCAGCCCAGCCAGGCTCTGCTGTTTCAAGTCCCATCAGACAGATGAACGCCTCACACTACACTGAGGTCACAAATCCCAATTCTTCCAGCACCTGTCTGTGGCGGCAGAGCTTTGCATACACAATTCAGTTTCCACAGTTCATTTCTCTGGCTTAGTATTACAGACAAAAGAAAAGGAAATAAAGAGTTACAGAGTTATTATTAGCAGTTCACTGTTTGTTACAGTACACTTCACATAGAAATAAGAATAAATAGCATTTTACACCAGAATATTGCATTAAAAATTAATGCTTTAGGAGTTTACTTTATATGCCACTCACAATTGATGACACTAATATGAATTTCTTTTACAGAGCTTATATGGGGCTCAATGTCCAGATGTGCCTAAGAAAAGCCAGTACAGGGATCGCACCAGTACTCCTGAGTTACTATGTTTCATGGCAAGTTTTCAGGGGGACACAATACTAACAATTGGTCTTACAACTAGTTTTAGACCACAACAGCAGTCCCGGAGCTAGAACCCTAGTAAGGTTAGTGGAGCTACACAGGGAAGTGCCACAAGCCTATCAGCAGTAGGGCACAGTTACCCTAAAGAAGTAACTGTTCCAGATGATAGTTTTGTTACTCCTTCAGGAGAGTTGATTCCCTACAGCAGCCCCTGAATATAGCAGCTGACAACATAGTAACTTACTCTCGCACCTTTTTTGTACACTCAAGATACCTGAAGAGTTGTCTAAGTCTCCTTTTTAAGTAGTCTGAAATGTTTCCTTACTAAATACTCAAAGTGAGATAAAGCTCTACCCTGGTACTGACCTGTCTTCCCACTCCTTCCCAATCTTTCATCAGAAGCCTCAGGTCCTTAAGACGTATCTGGTTTTCCTATAGCACGAGCTTACTGTTTTCACATGAGTAAGAGAACCAAAAACCCTCACCAGGGAGTAGATGCTACCACAAAACCTCTGCCCATCTCTAAAAAGAAAACCCTGTGGCTATAATCATTGAAGTAGTTTTCCCAATAGATTTCAATAGATTTTCTTGTCTTACAACACCTGAAAACAACTCTTTGCTTTTTCTACTATCAAAGTAAGACTTGTACTACCAGGGCAAAAAGCAAAAGAGAACAAAAGGAAAAACAAACAAACAAAATACCTATTTTAGCAGGAGGCCCGCTATCATCTCATAGCTGGGAAATGACCTTCCAGACTTCAAATCCCTTATATGCTATTCTTCTTTCCTTTCATTCAGTAAGTTTAAAGCCAGCCCACAGACAACAAACGTGAGTCTTAGAGTAAGACACTCCTAATAAAGAATCTTCAAGGGCATAAGATTTCAAACTAAATACTACACTTCCTTTAAACCCTGCAGTCAAATAGCAGGTAATACCATTTCCATTCAATTTTTTGTAATATAAAGAAACAGAAAATTGAGCATGAAAACAATAAAAGTACAACAATAATATATATATATATGTACTACATGCATTCTCAACAACTGGTCTACTAACATAATTTTAAATACAGCTATTTTTAAATCACTGTAGCTGCTTCCAAGATATCTCTAAACTTCTGTATCGCTAACATATCTTTATTTTAATAAAATCTTCTTACATTCTATTTCTAAGGTTTATCTTCCCATTCTTTCTCTTGGAGACCCCTCCACATTTGACTTCTCTATTGAAGAAAAGCAGTAGGGCTTCAGTGCTGTCTTATGTAGCACAATGAGAGACAGGTGGCCCTCAGTCCTGTGCCTCACCTGGTCATCAAAGCCTCCAATTCTGGTCTCGAAGGGGCTACCTTCTTCCTAACGCAAATGCTTAGCAGTAGTTCTTTACCGCATTTCCTGTTTAGACATGATCTTTGCAGACTACACTTTAAACCCTGACTCAAAAATCTCATCTCAGCACCCAAACTCACAAGTTATCCTCAGTCTATCAAGAGATGAGTGGTTCTCTCAAAAGGGAGTACAAAAAATGGTTAAAAATAAAAATAAAAATTGGTTACTGCCAACAATTCCCTAAAAAGAAAAAAAGGCTTTTTAGTTTCTTACTGAAAACATGACTTAGTCAAAAATACTTCTTTAGTAAGTTCAGATTCTCAAATCTTCTCCTCTCATACTGCCTATTTCATGGCAGACTTCATTTTAGTACTACAACTACAGTTTTATCAGCTAACAGTGTACTTGTGGCAAGCAGAGAACCAAATTACAGATGTAGGTGTTTGAGAAACAGCAGTGGAAGCAGCATTCTGACATCCTAACTGCAGGGTTACTTAATTTACATCAGTAGTTTCCAACTGCCAGGGATACTTCTAGGACATATCACTCAGAATAAAATAGTTTGGGTGCCGAGAGGTTTCCTTGTTACGAAATAGGTTGCTTGCAAATATAAATAGCAATCAGATTTTTATTTGTGGTTATTTATGACAATATTACATCTCTTTTAGATCCAGACCCTTGGATGCAATTGTTCCCCCACACACAGTCAAAAGAATTAAACTTTGTGCTAACCTAAAAGGATTTATAACCATAGCCTGGTTTACATCTGCCTCTGCAAGGCCATGAGAGAAACGGTCTGCCTCTACGCACTCACTTTGCATCTGCAGTGTTTCACATCTGCAGGTGCGGAGCACAGCTCCTCCTTTCAGGAGCTCCTGTGTATATTTCAGATCAAACATGTTTACAAACTGTCAGCCAACAGCGCAACAAAACAAAGTAGACCTCCCCAGCTCGAACTGTATGGGAACCTATGACTGTAAATATGTTCAGAGGTAAAATAACACGAGCTTACCCTCACTCTGCAGGTTTGTTAACGGCTCCAAAAGTAATCTGAAGGTCTTCTCTTCCACATTTGCGCAGGCTGTTGTAATGGCAGCGCACCAAGCAGCCACGGGACATCAACCAAGGCCCGGTCTGCGTGGCACTGCAAGTCTTCACCTGCATCACAGATTCCTACCAGGCTTCTAGAGAGTGCCGACAGAGACATATGAAGAGTTGCTCTAATAGCTGCAATCTGTGCAGGCAGCCGCTCTTTGCTTTCCCAAGTCCCACAGAGTGGCTACAGAGAAGGATCAAAGCAGTCACTGTGGCAACAATGGAATCTCAGCAGCTGATTCAGTGCCTGCGGACCTCATTCCAGTCCTGACCTCAATACCTCTACAGCAGCTTCCACGGGTAATCAAAGGACAGGAAACCAGGCAAGTGCAGCAATCAATTTCCTCTGTTGTTTTTCTCTTGGAAAATTTTATCCCACACCCGGACAGGATAAAAGACGAGCATTCCGTAAAGTGTGGGACTTCTCCCTCTACAGCCTGCGATGCGTTACAAGGCGTGCGAGTGGTAGGTCCCAAGGCAGAACGAACTGCTGGAGTTCTGTGGGAATCCAGAACACAAACACGCATGTGCTCTACCTGCCGTAGGTAGGACATCCATAAATAAATGAGGGGAGACACACCATATTCTTCCTCAACATTTTAGAAGAGTCATCTGTATGTATTGATAGATCAAAGCATTGTAACTAGCTTGTGAAGGCACAGTGGTGGTGAGAAAACAAATCTCACAAAATGAGTAAAACTGGCTAAAATTATGATCGTTTGAAGTACTAGTAGCCTTTTTGGATGGTGATGTAAAGTGACAGAAGTTTCAAAAAATTGAAAGAAAACATTTAGCACTGTGCAAAACTTTTGTGGCAGTGATCCCCAGAGCTGATGATATTGATACATTTAAGAAAATGAAGCCCCAAACAAAAATCTACGTTTAAATCTGTACATTTAAACAATCTTTTTTTTTTTCTTTTGTCTAAATTCTAAGAAGTTCATGAGATTCAATTTTCTTTTTCAGCAACAGAATAACCAGTCCCATGATCTCGTTTTCAGTCATTCATGTGATTTATCATTCTAAGCCTGTGTTTTCAACTTATGACATTACCATTCAAACTCTCTACATCTGAAAGCCCTTCACGCTGTTATAATTGTGTTGATAGCTTTATTAAGGATGCACTACGACTGGCTGGCTAATTGTACTAAAAGATAAAGGTTGCCTTTCTTTCGAAGAAATACTTCTTCAGAGAGAGCAGAAGAGTAGAGGCATATGTGCTTTCTTTTCAAAACCATGAGGACATACTGAAAAAAACACCAAACAACAGGCATGTTTATTTTTTGAAGTTATCTTCCATTGCTCATCAGAGAAAACATACAGAAGAAAAACCTATAGGGCTGCCTAAAGGAGAGCTTCTAAGAGAACTTCAGCATAACTGTTAAAAGCAATCTTACTGAACAGTCTGAGAGAAAAAATAAAGCTTCAGCAACGAAGGAAGGGGAAGAAGGAAAATAGCATATTAGAAAGCTGAAACTGTTAAATTGCTTAAGGGTTTGTGTTTTGAAGTAATGAAGATTTTGTATTACAACATGTAGTTATGTATCTGTAAGAACTCTGATATTGGCTATAATGATAAAAACTCTTTTTAGAACACACATAAGCAACAGGTTGCAGAGAATTAGAAGTGAGTCTCTAGTTCTCCTCAGCAGGCTGCAGAAGATGCCGAAGGATAATGTTTCTCCTATCCCCTTACGCATAGCCCATATAGTCCTCCTAGGCACCACTCTAGGAATCCTCTTGCACCCCTGTGCATTACTCCAGTCCTCAGGTGAACCACTCTTTCTTGCTGAGGCCTCCTCAGGCAGAGTTACATAACCGCTCACCTGGAGAGCTTTTCCTCGGTCTGCTGCTCCTGACAAAGCAGCGAGCGAGCCCGTCCCGCTGCCTGCCCTGCTCCCTGCCCTGCTCCCCGGCCGCAGGGAAACGGCCCCGGCTGGAAGCGATCCTACCGACCCCTGCCCAAGACTTGTTACAAGTCACCTCAGTAATACGAACGCTAAGCGCTTCGTGAGCTGCTACTTCTCGATTTTGATCTTCAAATCGGTATTTGACATGGGCAGTACTTTGTTTCGTACGACTGACACAAATGTGAGGTAGAGGCAGGGCGGAAGGCTGACGGTTAGGCTGGGGAGCCCCATGCCCTGTGGTGGCACTCTCGAGGAACCCGCTGGGGAAAAATGGCTTTTTGCGGCGTGTCCGAGGCTGTGGCAGCCCTGCCTTTATTTATTTATCTCTGGAGGGCTGTAGCTCTGCTGCGGCTGCCACGCCAGGACCACGAGCGGGGCCAAGGACCCGCACTCCCCCCCACACGGTCCCTCCCTCGGCTGCCCTCACAGGGCGGGCGGGAACCGCCACTCACGGCCCCGACCCCCCCCCCTCTGAGGGCGCTGCCCCGCGCCGCCACCTCAGGGCTCAGCCGGGAGCGCCCCGGGACTCCCCAGCCCCGCTTCCCCCCCTCCGAGCTACCGGGGCCTGCCCTCAGCCGGCGCCTCCCGAGTAAAGGCGGCGGGGATTGGCCGCTGCGCGCCGAGGGGGCCATGTTGGCTGGCCCGGCCCCGCCACCCGCGCTCCATTTTATCCCCTCCTCCCCCCCCCCCCTCCGCCTCCCCTCAGCGAGGCCGGGGGCAGGAAACCCGCCCCCCCC